>NC_057814.1:110632146-110649879 GCF_018294505.1 Triticum aestivum | reverse complement strand
GTTTGCTTTTTCTGGAAAGAAACAATTTTTCATAAATAAGGAATTTTCAGCACTTATAAATAACAATTTTATAATTTCACATTGTAAGGTGCATTTTTCTCTCTAAAACAAAGGTGTTGTAAACGCACAAAAAGGATTTCCCTCTTTTTTACGATTTTCCTTTGTTTTTGTTTTTTAGACAAAAGGATTTTGCTTTGTGTTTTTTATTAGTAACATAGGGTTTTACTTTGTGACTGGTAAGCGGCCTGTGGGCCTGTTTGGTTGTTTCTTTACGAACTCGACCCACGGGCCGTTATTTTCTGTGCTTGACACGGATAGGGTCCGTGTCATCACCCCCATCGCCCACACACCCCCGCCCCCCTCACCCCCACCCTCCCCACAAACCACCCCGCCGCGACCCCGCCGCCTACTCGCCTGGCCGCTCACGACGGTTGGAGCAGAAGAGCACGGAGTGAGATTGGGAGGCCGCCAGCAAGCACCTAGCGACTACCGGCGACAAGGTGAAGTGAGAAACCCTAACTTGTAATCTTCGACTTCTTTGTTCCTTGTTGTGTTGCCGTTTCGGGAGTTGGATATGGTTTTCAAAGTCAGAGATTAGATAGTTAGGATTTTTAAATCGGGGGTTAGGTGGAAGGCGATGCAGAGATTGAAGGAAGTTTTCTACATCAGTGGCTAGCTGGGTATTTTTTTCTAGGGTTTCGGTATTCCAGGGTTTTCATAACAATGAACAAGTGCAGATGCATAACACAATAGCAGCAAATTTCAGCAAACAGTCCTTTAAAAACTTTAGAAAATATTGGCCTTGTGGAGTGGCGAATCCAGGAAGAAACCAGAGGGTGGTTTCAAAACTTATAAGCTGGGCTAGTGGATTAAATTCCTTTTTAGGCCGAAATTAGGTTGTCTTTAGTAAGGCAGCCATTAACTTGTAGTCCTAGATTGCAAGTCAACTAAACATTTCTCAGAATAATATTTACTGCAGTGTTTTTTTTGCAGAATATGAAATTTTGATCCAAATATTTGTATCTTTGTAGGGAAATAACAATAAACTCTTAATTCTGTTGCCCAAATTAGTTCATATTTTAAAGATTATAAATGTGAGGGCATACAATATATCAGAGTTTTTAGGAATTATTTTAGTCTTTATTTTGTGTGGTTATGTAGTACCAGGAAAAAGTGAAGTAAGTTCATTTTCTCCAACATGACAGACAAGTGGCTAATTGAGTTGGTTACCCTGACGATCCTTCGTCCGTCCAGAACTGATTTTCTTTTCTTTTTCAAGGAACATATTGTTGGATGCGGATGTATGTAGATGGGTTGTATGTTGAAGGTGTGCGTGTGTACATTCGGGTGGGCCGAGTAACAGCAGTAGTAGGATTTATGTTTTCATTGGATTTTTCTCAGAGATTACTGCTCAGTCTCAGACACTACCTCAGTTGTGCTGCAGAGGAGGAGGGCCAATGCCGCGCGTTGACGCTCGGGGTGAGCCCATGCTGCCAGTCGAGGATGAACAGAAGGACATGTCTGAACAAGCTGTGGTGCGGTGGGCACGCGCTGCGTTGCGGGGTTATGAGGAGTGGAGGGCGAGCCACCCGCTCAGTTCAAGTGTATGATTGTTGATTACTGATGCAGTACCTTTGTTGATTATACTGTATGATTGTTGCCTAGTGTGTTTACATGCATAAGCCCTTTTCTTAAATTCGAATCCTTTGCTTTTCTTCATTTAATTTTGTTTACACAGGTGGTGTGCATAACTTGTCGAGAGGACTGCAACAGGCCCAATGCTGATGGGTTGACATTTACCATCATGCTAGATGGGGACACTTCGGCTCTGGTATAAATAATCATGTAAATTTTTACTTGTATTGTGTTTGTTCCCCTCTAGTTTGAATATTAACAATATGTAGGAAATAAATAGCAATTAAATTCTACATCTACAGATCGTGCCATGCTACGCAAGGCACTAGTTCAGCGTCATCCCAGACAGTTCATTGCTTTTTGAAGCGAGAGGGAGCCGCATGTATGATTTTGGCGTCTACAAAGGGAATTCAAGGGCGATCATCTATGGTGTACTGCTACAACCTGCCAAGGACATGCGATCAAAACGAATAGCGTAAAGATCCTCTAGAATTAGCTGTCATAACGAAGGGAATTAATCTTACAAAGCAAGAGGAGCGTAACCTACATGACCTTTTGGCGATGAAGAAAGGTTATATAGGTGCATTTTTTGTCCACCGCTTCACCAAGTCGAACATAGCAGGAAAGACGACGGTATGTTTCTGGTGTACTAGTATTTTCTATTTTGTATGCAATTTTCTTTGTATTTTCATGGAGAGAAAGTTTAATGATATGCTATTGTAGCTGAAACCAGTGAATACACTGATGTGTGTTTTTGCATATCCTTTTGTTTCCCATAACTGAAGATCCTTATGTAATATATGTAGATGTAGCTGAAGATCCTTTTGTTTACTGCTCCTTCACATATTTGATAATTTTTCTTCCTATGACGGTGCATACAGAGATAACCGGTGAAAGTTGTCGACGCCCTGAAGACCCCAGGAGATGGGGAGATACCGGGAGATGGGCTTGCTGGCATTCGGCTGTGCAAGGATAGTTTCATGTCGGTCAAGTACCACAAGTGTGATGATGGCCGCATCATCTTCGGCAAGGGATGGAGTGATTTTGTTGACAGTGAAGAGCTTAAGGTTCATAAAGTCGTTCTTTTCGGTTTCAAGACCACCACCCGTGAAGATCTTCAGATCGAGGTGGTTATGAACATGCTGACCGAGGAGCCACAAATGTAGCACGACAACGCAAGAGTGTCCTTTACACTAGGTATAGTGCGAAAACTATTTTGATAGCAGTTATGCATCTATGGGGTTACGTCTTCATTATGTCTTGGGTGATGATGACTATGAGAGGAGGACATGTTGCAGTTAGAGTAAATGCTAGGATTCGGCCCTATTCAGGACTCAAAATAGGTCTTTCACAGGTGGTTGCTTTATTGGCTGCTGTTTCCCTGGCTATAATCATGAACGATGGTAATGCAAATGGAATCGTTAAGGGGGTTTTATTAATATTTTAAATCATGGAGTTAAGATGATAGAACTACCTACGAGTGTTTGCGTAGGAGATGTGGGAAGGGCATCAGTTGTGTTCTTGACTCTTTGGCAATGCAGGAATAATGTGAGATTACAAAATAAATGGTATAGTGATCTTATGATTCTTGTTTAGCTAATTTGCTTGTGGATCATGGGATGGTCTATATTGCAGATGAAGGTGGTAAACAAAGAGGTGCTGATGTTGGGAGCAAAGAGGTGGTGATGGTCTATATGCGCAGGCTAGAGCATGTAGCAGGTGAATTGTACAGTTCATCGCAAGTGTGGAGTCACAGGGTACTGCGGTGTCACCTGCACATCTCTGCCGTAGTTTTATTTGTTGGACCTTCATGTTATGTCTGGCTGGGCTTGCTACCATGTATGATTTGTGCTACTAGTTGATTACTTTAGTTTCTAGTTGTAGTTTGTATCAGGGGCTTGAAAGGCCATGTGCTTTCTGTTAATGGAAAATCAGAGGGGGCGACCCTTCTTTTGATTAAAAAAATGAACTTTCTCTATGCAATTAAAAAATAAAATTTCTCTACTCAAACCCAGTTGAGAACAGTATTCATTATAAATCTGAAATAATCTTTTGGTAAAAATGACTATCGCATTCTGTATCATAGCTAGCGAAACCGAAACAAAATAAACGTCTTAAGTATAATATCTCGTGAACGTGGATCAAATTAGGCAAGACAACTAGAATAAAGGATGATTCAACTTGCAGGAAATTTGAACTTACGACTTACTAGCGGTATAATAAAGTTTACAGACTATCAGCTAGATAAATAGAAGAAACATTTTAGGTAGATTCATTCTTCCTTCCGGACTTCTTTGACCGCCTAGATGGTTTGGCGAGATGCTGGCGCTGACTCTCGAACCCCTTCTGGAAGTTCACCAACCGCCTGTATACATCGTAGGTGGCATACGCGTCCATGGAAGCATAATAGATGTTCTTCAAGGGCAAGGGCGCTTCTGCACATATATGGTGGTCATCTTCTGTGAGAGCGTCCTTCATCTTGTTGTAGCTGTGGTGGATGATGGAACCAGCGTAGTCAGCCAAGCCATACTTTGGCTTAATCATCACTGGATCAGGCACTCTCCACATATTCTGGATATCCACAAAGTTTTGTACCACCAGACCAACATGCTAGAATTTTTTCTCGTCATTGTTGATGTCCACCCCAACAAAGGTGTACTCCTCGTCGAGCAGGAAGGCAGCAAGCAGGCCGCAGTGCTCATCAACAATGCTTATGTGGTACATGAGGACGTAGATGCCAACGCATAACTTGACCACGGCCGCCATCTGTGTCGGACCACGAGGCCAGGTGTACTCCACATCAAGTGCAACTATCTTCTGGTCGTCGTTCCGCAGCCAGTATTTGAATCTGCCAATGCAGTACTCAACACAGCTAGCCTTGTTCGTGTACTTCACACAAATTTCGGTATTTCCATCTTCCCTAGCAGCATAATCATTCTCGAACACCATGCCGAAGGACTGTAATGGATGAAACCAGTATAAGACATGAAGCATGACAATAACATGATAACAATAAGCCGAGATGAATATGACGGCAGATAGTATAGGAATTCTAGCGCCATTGAAAGTTTATGTAAACAAGTGCATGAACAATTTAAACTAAACAAGTACTCCCTCTGTAAAGAAATCACTAAAGCAGTGAACCAAAAGTTGTTATATTTCATTGCAGAGGGAGTATATGTGAATTAACAATCAAAATTTACGCTCTTGAAATATTTATCTAAACAACTGCATGAACAATCAAGAATAAACATGTATCTATGAATTGTTCTTCGCCCATGCAGATGAAACTGTGTGTACAAACTAAAGAAGCAGGAGAAAAACAAGAAATTGACAAGACAACGGACTAGATGTTGCATGCAGACGAATCTGTGTGGAAAATTCTCATATGGCAACGGACTACATGTTGCAGGCAGATGAATCTGTGCGCACAAAATAAAGAAGCAGGAGAACAAGAAATTGACAAGAAGAAGGCCATCGTATGTGCTGCTACTGGAGAACTACTAACAAAATTGACAGGAAGGAGAACTCACCGTTCCAGAAGCCAGATTGTTGGGAGAGTGGGCGACGCAGAGGAAGAGGGAATCGAGAGGACGCAGAGGCGGAGGAACCGTTTTTGGAGAGTCGTGGCAGTGAGGACGAAGCGCCCTCACGCATGCCCGTCCTAAATAATTGGGATGGGGCTCGTCCCGCCTGTTGGAGTCCTCGCTTCCTTTGTCATGTTCACATTTAAAATGGGCTCATCCCATAGGCCCGTATAAGAAAGCACAAGAAGCCCAAACGCTTCACGGTTGAGATTACTGATCTAAACTTGCTAAAAAATTCTCAAAATAAAAAAACTAGCTAAAAAAACATTACGTGATCTAAAACTACCTCTTCGTGAGATCCCAAATTCCCAATATTTCCTTGTGGTTGGTTGTTAGAAAATCCCCTATAAATAAACATTACGTGATCTAAAACTACCTCTTCCTGAGATCCCAAATTCCCAATATTTCCTTGTGATCGGTTGTTAGAGAATCCCCTATAAATACGAAGCTTTTCACGGCATAGATCGTATACTTCCACCCCACGCCTCCCATACCTAGCCTCCCATGACTACACCGAATTACCAACCCACGCCGCCCAAAGTAGCTCCCATGTCGGTGAAGCCGACGGAGCCGTCATCTTCAAAGCCTGCGTCGGTGAATCCTGAGATGAAAGAGAAGGGCACGTCAGAGAAGCTGACAAAAGAGAAGGGCATGTCAGAGAAGCCGGCGAATCAAAAGATGAAAGCGAACGGCAATGGAGCCGGTCGCTATCGAGAGAATCTTCCGGTAATGATCGAGATCCTTGTATTCTGTATACACCCTCCTTCCCAAGTCTGCATGCAATCCCATTATTTACGGCGCACTTCTTTTTGATCTCGTTTAGTTACAGCCATAACGAACTATCCCTATTTTACCGAAGGGAGATGGGTGTGTCTAGAAAGGCTTCCACGAATCTTAGCATAAAATCAATGACATAGGACTTAGATAAGCAATACTTAGAGCACATCTAGATGTGCTTTAGCAAAACTTAAGGGATATCCTGGATACCTTCCTCTCTTAGTTTTTAGTCGTGAATGCCTCTCTCTGTAATGAAACTTGCGCTAATTTTCGTGCTGGAAAGTTCTACGTGCAACGATATGGAAAGGAAGGACTAGTAATTCAACTTTGTTTAAAACCAGCAACCGAATCAACAAAATAATGGTAGTACTCCTAAATGCCTGATCAAATACGTAGTAGACACAATACAAAGTAGTTTTGTACATAAGTTGCACGCCTCACTTATTTGGCATTGAGAACATCAAATGTATGTACTATATTAAATTTTAGGTTGACGAGAAAGAAAGGAGAAAAGTAAAGAGAAAGATGGACAGTAGGATCACATGTTACATTCCTAATATGGTGATTATCTATAAACTATTGATCTTGTGATCATGTATGCAATTATTTTCGTAAGCGTGACGCCTGAAACTTTAGTAGTGTACATAGACCAAAGTCTGCTCTTTCTACTAAAAATCTATACTATTATCAGTCAATTTGCCGACAGAGATAGCTTGTTTTTCTATGTCTGGTGTTCATTATATGGCCTAGAAGCTCTATAATTTCATGCAGTACAGTAGAGCACAATTTTGATATTGTCATAGATTAGATCTAGTCGGTTCTATGCGTGTTTGAATGAATACCATACGGAATCTAATCACACTATTTGTACATTCAGGGAACTCAGGTTGCTTCATTGCTGCAATACGAGAAGTTCATAAATAATTAAACGCACATCAACTGACGTACATCAAGTTGATTGGACTGGGTGAACTTCTCAAGACTCCTGGCATGAGAATGAGATGTCTACTGTTCCAGACCATCGCTTATTCATATGATGCAGAGTAGGATGCCTTTATAATTAATGGGAGACCATGTAGGTTCACACTAAAAGATGTGGAGCATATAACAGGCCTGCCCTACATGGGGAAGAATCACGTCTCTTCAAATCACAACGATACTTTGGAGTTGTGGAAGGAACTGAAAGACCCCAATGACACAAAAGTAACTTTGAAAGGATTGCTAGCCAAGATGAAAGGCAACAGACACCTAATTTTGTCAGGCCATTTGTCTTGTACACCATAGGCAAATATGTATGCCCGACAACATAGCAGTATGTGGACAACAGATACCTTGGGATTGTTAGAAACGTTGAGACAATAAAGAGCACCAATTTTGGACAGCTTACACTTGACCATCTTATGACTAGCGTCTGGAAATTTGTAAATGGTGGAGCAAATCTGGAGGGCAACCTACCACTGCTGCAAGTAATACAATCATTATTAACATAAAATACATTTAATTTATGGAAAAATTTCTAAGCTGTTTTTGTTGTAATGCAGACGTGGTACTACGAGAAGTGGAGGGTGCATCAATTGGACTCTACCATCTCATATGCATCAAGGTTAAGGCCGCTGATCCAAAACTGGAGTGACGAGAAGGCACAGAGGGTTGACAACATAATCAACAAAAATTATATAGGGGTTGGAGAGGTAAAGTGTTAGTACTGTGTGCCTGGATTATCTACCATATGTTTTGAATGATACAAACGACACTAACATATAGTATGTCGATGACCTACTGCGGCCTTTCAATCCGCCACCAGTTGGGATGCCGGTCAAACCGAAAACTGACGGTCGAGTAAATGATGAACATCAGGCACAAATATATATTGTAACGTTCCAAGTACAATCGAAGTCATATGCTTCTAACTGCTTGTATTTTGCAGGATAAGGCACTCATGGGCCGTGTATTGGCTGATTTGAAAGAAGTTGCCTCCATTGTGCGGGAAGGATGTGCACAACAATTTGATAGGATGAGCACCCTTGAAAAAAAAGGACGAGTGCCTTAGGCGTACACTTGCGAACGGCAGACGCACGGACGACCTCATCACAGAATTCAATGTAAGTATACCATTATAAGTTTCTATAAATATTTTTACTATCAATACTCTCCACACTAACACATTTTTTTAAAGAACCACCGTTATGGAATATTTGATGCTGATCGCCTAGGAGTAGAGGACATACAGCTATTTGACCTGGGAGTACCTGCGGACCCAATGGAGGTCCCAGGAGAGAATACTACTCACCAGCAAAAACAAAAAAAAGACACGGAGGTCATTGCCAAAGGCATTTCTGCTAAGGGAACACAAAAAGATAACATCGATGCCCCCATGAAGAACGTAGGTGAAGATTTTCAACCTGCTCCTAGTTTGCAATCGCGAAAGCATTCAAAAACCACCACAAGCCTTGAAGCTTTCATGGTGATACACATTTCACATCTAACTGATTTTGTTTTAAGTTAATGCAGATTCGTAGCTAACATATGATCTTCCACGTTCAGGATGAAGAAGACAGAGCTATTGCTGCAGCTTGCAAGGAGAGTCTCAAGAATGTTTCACAGCTTTATAAAGAGCTGGATGCTTCGCAGGGTGCTCCGAGTTTGGATTCGCGAAAGCATTCCAAAGCCACCACAAGCCTTGAAGCTTTCCTGGTGATGCACATTTCACAGTTAACTGGTTTTGTTTTTTTATTTCGGGCAGATTGCAAGCTAACAAGTGCTTTATTTCGAATCACAGGATCCTCTGAATTTGAGGCACAATGAGAATGTGCGAAAGGCTGAAGAAAGAAGTGATCAAGATGATGAAGATGTCAGTATTGAGGTGGGGGGAGAGGCAGGTACCAAAAGCAAACACCGGTCTGCCAAGGCTAAGGCAGTAAGGGAGCCGGAAGAGACCCATGTCTTCCCAGTTGATGAGGACAACTATGATGATTCTTTAGCAAAGCAGCGACAAGATAGTGTGGTTGATTCCATGCTACCAACTCGTACGAGCATCCGGAAAAGAGTGGCATCTTCATTATTGTGCAATGAAGATTATGTTCTATACGATAGTGATAAGAAGAGAAAGAAAAATAGGACTCCATCGGAGTCTACCAACGATTCCAAGGACACAAAGAATACAAAGAGGAAAAACCGTGCAAGCATTTTTAAAGATACAGACACAGGTGCTTCGAGGCTGGAGACCGACCTTGACAAGTTTCGACAGAATTACGTGGCCGAAATTGTCAACACCTCAGATCTTGATAAACAATTGGTCGTAATTGATGACATTGTTCTGCTACAGAACCATTTGCAATGCCTCACCATGACAGATGGAGTTTTAGGTGAAAAATGGTTGGGTGACAAAGTAAGATATTTGCCAAATTATTCTATCAATTTTCTTTTGCACAGTACAATTAACTTGAATTTTGTTTTAGTTGGTTGATGATGTGATTCATATCATGCGTCATGATCATCCTAAGGACATAAGGGACGGGAAACTGGTTTACATTGAGACGGTGGCCGGCGTCGCTATGCTCGAAAGAGATGGTAAGGTAGAGAACTGCCACGAGGCCGCTTTGGCGGGCAGTCATGGAACAACAAAAGGAGACAACTACCTCAGACATGATCTGGTACCATCTAACCATGACATAAACACATTTATTTTTGTAATCATTATGCATGTTGATGTAATCATCTTTGCTGTCCAGGTTTTTCTACCTATGAACATGGCGAACACCCACTGGTTCCTTGTGGTCGTAAACCCAGAAGGATGGAGATACAGATTCTTGATTCACTTTTCAGCTACGTAGTAACACAAGTGTATCACGTGGTGAGATTTTAAACGTCTTTAAATATAACACAACATTTAGCATCATACCTAACCTTGAACCGTGAGCAACTTCTCATACCATGGACTTTGGTAGATACGTGGGGTGGAAGCACATATGAGAGCATCGCTGCGAATCAATGGACCACAAAGCCATGCATGGCAAGACATTAACGTGACCCAATGGACAGTAAAGCATGTTCCTGTGCCAAGACAAGATGACAAGTCAGTCAACAGTATTAGCTTCTAAATATGTTTTTCATTGTTAATACGTGAAATGGTGCTAACATAATTAATTGTTGTAGTTCTTCTTGTGCACTCTACATGCTGAAGAACATCGAATTCTTTAGGGGAGAAGATCTTACGCTGCGTTATCACCAAGTACGTAGAGTAACACCTAAAATTTTGTCAATTTTGCAAACATATGGAAGATACTAACATATCCTCCCATGCAGGCATACATTGACAATTATAGAAGAGAGCTGCCTGTTGTCCTTCTTAATTCGCCCTACAACAAATTGAAGTCCATGAAAAGGCTGAAGACGTACAATGCTAGCCTATCGGATGCAGCTGCGATTGAAGATCATGAAGATGCAAGCAGTTAGTCCAGCAGTGGTTGATTCTTAGATCCAGAGTGTACACTTGGTTATGAAGCGGTAGAGTACACTAGTAAAAAACTGGGCTTTGGTCACAGGGCAATATTCACATTAGTCCCAGTTCAGTCACGAACCGGGACTAATGTGAGCATTGGTCCCGGTTCGTGCGGCCTGGGGCCTGCCGGGCCTCGTGGGGGGCATTGGTCCCGGTTCGTCCGGCCCCTTTGGTCCCGGTTGGTGGGACAAACCGGGACCAATGGGCCACGCTCCTGGCCCACCACCCTTTAGTCCCGGTTCATACCACAAACCCGGACTAAAGGGCTAGTCCTTGTTGCGGCCAGTGTTTAGTCCCACCTCGCCAACCGAAGGGCGCTCAGACCAGTTTATAAGCTCGTCCCTCTCTGCCTTGTTGAGCTCCTCTCAAAGTGAAAATAGATGCCCTTATACAGGGAATTTGACCTAAATTCATAGTAAATTTCTTTGAATTTCATAGAAATTTATTATGAATTTAGGTTGAATTTTCTCTATAGGCGCATCTATGTTCATTTTTTTATAGTAAATAAAATAAATAAACCTTAACAAAATAAATAAAAATAAATAAACCTTAATAATATAAAATAAAATAAACTATAGTAACTAAAATAAATAAACCTTAATAAATTAAATAAAAATAGCAGCAGTAAAATAAATAAAAATAGCAGCAGTATAAAAATAGCAGCAGTAAAATAAATAAAAATAAAATAATTAAAGTGAAATACATAAGTAATTAGAAATAAAATAAATAATTTTTTTGTTGTAAATAGAAACAAAACAAAACAAATAAAGCAAAAGAGAAAACAAAAAACAGAGAAAAGAAATTATGCCACCTACTTGGCCACCACGGCCTAAATACGACTTGAAACCCATCCATGGGCCAGGATTCTAGCCCGCAGAAGGCCCAGTAGGCCCCACAGGCAAAGAGAACGGTTAGGCCCGAAAGCCTGCAGTTGAGAGGAGCTCGAGAGGGTGGGCGCAGCAGCGCTTATAAACCACTCTTGAGCCCTCTCAACTAGGGAGGTGGGACTAAACTTTTGACGCGGGGCAGCACAAGGCCTTTGGTCCCGGTTGGTGCCACCGAACCGGGACCAATGAGTTCCCTATATATACCCCATCGCCACAGCAGAGCACTCCACAGTGCTCTGTTTTCTCTGGCCGGCGAGGGGAGGGCATTTGGGTGCTCTAGCTCACCTCCTATGCACATGAGGTGTTCGATGAAATGTCTGAGCCACACTAGTTAATCTTTCTCCTCTCGAAACTCGACCTCCGAGCTCCATTTTCCCCGAGATTTGTCTAGGTTTAGCGGTCCGTCACGTCCCGTCCCCGTCTTCACCGCCGTCGATCGCCCGCGCCGATCTCGTCGCCAACACGACCGTGGTGAGCCTCTTGTTCTTATCCTCTTTCTGAAAGGAAAAAATTCTTACTTTAGATAGATACTTGTCTAATTTTGTTACTTTTATTATTCCTTCTTATTACATAGTGCGATGGTTTTGGTATCCGCCCCCGTCGGCCCTCGTCCTGTCTATGATTCGGATGTGGTATATATTATCTTTTTATAACTATTTGGTTCATTTATTGTTTATGACAAATACACCGACCAATGTCACATAGATTTTATTTATCTAGGAGGTGGTTGAACCGGAAATTCTAACCGACCCTATTGTCGAGAGGTTAAATTTAGTTGAAGAAGAAAACAATTACTTGAAGGAAAAACTAAAAAAATTGAGGAGGAGAAGATGATATTGGAGTTGCATGTTGCGGATGTCGTTGATGATCACAAGATCAAGATGGATGCAATGCGCTTGAAGATTAGAAAGATTAGAAAATATGCCATTCATACCGAGGCTTGGTATCATTATGCCGTTGGATCAATTGTTACCTTGGTTGCGATTATGATCGCATTTGTTTTCGCATTGAAATGTTTTACATAGTGTCAATGTATGGTTTAATTAATTAGATGCTCTGGAGAGCTATATATATGTTGTTAGATGAGAACTATGTATGTACTTTGGTTTTAATGTGATGATGAACTTCTATTAATTTGGTCACTTAATTATCTATTCATGATGTTCTGTAATGGTTTTTGACACACTTAATTATATATAATGCACGCAGATGAACCGGCAATGGATGTACGGTGACAGACACACCTCCGAGTACATTAAGGGCGTGCATGATTTTCTCGAAGTGGCTGAGGCAAACAAGCAGAATGGTTTTATGTGTTGTCCATGCCCTATATGTGGGAATACGAAGTCTTACTCTGACCGGAAAATCCTTCACACCCACCTGCTTTAGAAGGGTTTCATGCCACACTATAATGTTTGGACGAGGCACGGAGAAATAGGGGTTATGATGGAAGACGGCGAAGAAGAAGAGGACGATGACAACTATGTGCCCCCTGAATACGGTGATGCTGCAACGGGGGAAGCTGCTGAAGATCAAGAGGAACCAGACGATGTGCCCAATGATGCTGCAAGGGGGGAAGCTACTGGAGATCAAGAGGAACCAGCGCGATCTCCGCCGGGTCATTGTCGATGCAAGGAAGCAATGCGAAAGTCAAAAGGAGAAGCTGAAGTTCGATTGCATGTTAGAGGATCACAAAAAAGGGTTGTACCCCAATTGCGAAGATGGCAACACAAAGCTCGGTACCGTACTGGAATTGCTGCAGTGGAAGGCAGAGAATGCTGTGCCTGACAAAGGATTTGAGAAGCTATTGAAAATATTGAAGAAGAAGCTTCCAAAGGATAACGAATTGCCCGACAGTACATACGCAGCAAAGAAGGTCGTATGCCCTCTAGGATTGGAGGTGCAGAAGATACATGCATGCCCTAATGACTGCATCCTCTACCGCGGTGCGTACAAGGATCTGAACGCATTCCCGGTATGCGGTGCATTGCGGTATAAGATCAGACGAGATGACCCTGGTGATGTTGACGGCCAGCCCCCCAGGAAGAGGGTTCCTGCGAAGGTGATGTGGTATGCTCCTATAATACCACGGTTGAAACGTCTGTTCAGAAACGAAGAGCATGCCAAGTTGATGCAATGGCACGGTGAGGACCGTAAGAAAGACGGGAAGTTGAGAGCACCCGCTGACGGGTCGCAGTGGAGAAAAATCGACAGAAAGTACTGGGCTGAGTTTGCAGCTGACCCATGGAACGTATGGTTTGGTTTAAGCGCGGATGGCATTAATCCTTTCGGTGAGCAGAGCAGCAATCACAGCACCTAGCCCATGACTCTATGTATGTATAACCTTCCTCCTTGGATGTGCATGAAGCGGAAGTTCATTATGATGCCAGTTCTCATCCAAGGCCCTAAGCAACCCGGCAACGACATTGATGTGTACCTAAGGCCATTAGTTGAAGAACTTTTACAGCTGTGGAATGGAAACGGTGTACGTACGTGGGATGAGCACAAACAGGAGGAATTTAACCTGCACGTGTTGCTGTTTGTAACCATCAACGATTGGCCCACTCTCAGTAACCTTTCAGGACAGACAAACAAGGGATACCACACATGCACACACTGTTTATATGACACTGAAAGTATATACCTGGACAAATGCAGGAAGAATGTGTACCTGGGCCATCGTCGATTTCTTCCGACCAACCATCAATGTCGAAAGAAAGGCAAGCATTTCAAAGGCGAGGCAGATCACCGGAAGAAGCCCGCCATGCGTACCGGTGATCACGTACTTGCTATGGTCAATGATTTACACGTAATCTTTGGAAAGGGTCCCGGTGGACTAGCTGTTCCGAATGATGCTGAGGGACACACACCCATGTGGAAGAAGAAATCTATATTTTGGGACCTACCCTACTGGAAAGAGCTAGAGGTCCGCTCTTCAATCGACGTGATGCACGTGACGAAGAACCTTTGCGTGAACCTGCTAGGCTTCTTGGGCGTGTATGGGAAGACAAAAGATACACCTGAGGCACGGGAGGACCTGCAACGTTTGCACGACAAAGACGGCATGCCTCCGAAGCAGTATGAAGGTCCTGCCAGCTACGCTCTTACGAAAGAAGAGAAAGAAATCTTCTTTGAATGCCTGCTCAGTATGAAGGTCCCGACTGGCTTCTCGTCGAATATAAAGGGAATAATAAATATGCCAGAGAAAAAGTTCCAGAACCTAAAGTCTCATGACTGCCACGTGATTATGACGCAACTGCTTCCGGTTGCATTGAGGGGGCCTCTACCGGAAAACGTCCGATTAGCCATTGTGAAGCTATGTGCATTCCTCAATGCAATCTCTCTGAAGGTGATCGATCCAGAAATCATACCAAGGCTAAGGAGTGATGTGGCGCAATGTCTTGTCAGTTTCGAGCTGGTGTTCCCACCATCCTTCTTCAATATCATGAAGCACGTCCTAGTTCATCTAGTCAACGAGATTGTCATTCTGGGGCCCGTATTTCTACACAATATGTTCCCCTTTGAGAGGTTCATGGGAGTCCTAAAGAAATATGTCCGTAACCGCGCTAGGCCAAAAGGAAGCATCTCCATGTGCCATCAAACAGAGGATGTCATTGGGTCTTGTGTTGACTTCATTCCAGGCCTTAAGAAGATAGGTCTCCCTAAATCGCGGTATGAGGGGAGACTGACTGGAAAAGGCACGCTTGGAGGGGACTCAATAATATGCAGGGACGGATATTCTTGGTCTCAAGCACACTACACAGTTCTACAGAACTCTACCTTGGTGACCCCGTATGTCGATGAACACAAGAACAGTCTGCGCTCCAAACACCCGGAGCAGTGTGACGACTGGATTACATGTGAACACATCAGGACTTTCAGCAGTTGGTTGGAAACACGTCTCAGAGGTGACACCACTATTTGTGATGAGTTGTACTCATTGTCTAGGGGACCATCTTCGACTGTATTGACTTACAAAGGATACGAGATAAATGGGAATACATTTTACACGATCGCCCAAGATCAAAAGAGCACCAACCAAAACAGCGGTGTCCGCTTTGATGCAGCAACCGAGAGGGGAAAGGACACATATTATGGTTACATAATGGACATATGGGAACTTGACTACGGACATGATTTTAAGGTCCCTTTGTTTAAGTGCAAATGGGTCAATCTGTCAGGAGGCGGGGTACAGGTAGACCCACAGTACGGAATGACAACAGTGGATCTGAACAATCTTGGGTACACTGACGAACCGTTCGTCCTAGCCAATGATGTGGCACAGGTTATCTATGTGAAGGACATGTCTACCAGACCGAGGAAAAGAAAAGATAAGGAAGCGAATACATCATACGATGAGCCAAAGCGCCACATAGTTCTTTCAGGAAAAAGGGACATTGTGGGAGTGGAGGGCAAGACAGACATGCCTGAAGATTATGAAAAGTTTCATGAAATTCCTCCCTTCAAAGTCAAGGCTGACCCAAGCATCCTGATAAACGATGAAGATTATCCATGGTTACGGCGCAATAAGCAAATGACACAAGCGAAGAAAAGTGAAGACTTTCTCCCGCAACTATTATGATGATACCATGCCAACTTTGTAACAGACGAGTATGATACCATTGTCCGTTTTGTACACGAAGTTCATCCAGTTTTTGCCGTAACCGTCTCGGCTTTCTTGCACATGCTATGTGGATGAAATGATGATACCATGCCAATTTTCAACCTTTTCAGAGTTCATTTGAAATGCTTTTCAATTTTAGGGTCTTGTAGCTCAAAATAATTAGTAAATGCATGAAAAATAACAAATGAAGTCAGAAAGGGTTGAAAATTGATGATGTGGCTTTGAATGGTGCATTTTGAACACATAAAAAGTCAGGAGTTCAAATAAGTTTTAAAAAATGAAATCCCTTTGTAACAGATGAGTTTCCGTATGAAATCCTGATACTTCGAAAGAGATTGTCCGTTTTGTACACGAAGTGCATCCAGTTTTTGCCGTAACCCTCTCAACTTTCTTGCACATGCTATGTGGATGAAATGATGATACCATGCCAACTTTCAAGCTTTTCAGAGTTCATTTGGAATGCTTTTGAATTTTA
Source organism: Triticum aestivum (assembly GCF_018294505.1). Lineage (NCBI taxonomy): Eukaryota > Viridiplantae > Streptophyta > Magnoliopsida > Poales > Poaceae > Triticum > Triticum aestivum. Next base: position 110,633,393 of record NC_057814.1, on the reverse strand, counting down.
GGGTCTTATAGCTCAAAATAATTAGTAAATGCACGAAAAATAACAAATGAAGTTAGAAAGGGTTGAAAATTGATGATGTGGCTTTGAATGGTGCATTTTGAACACACAAAAAGTCTGGAGTTCAAATATTCAAAAAAATGAAACCCTTTGTAACTGATGAGTTTTCGTTCGAAACCCTGATACTTCGGAAGAGATTGTCCATTTTGTACACGAAGTGCATCCAGTTTTTGCCGTAACCCTCTCAACTTTTTAGCACATGATATGTGGGTGAAATGATGAAACCATGCCAACTTTCAACCTATTCAGAGTTCATCTGTAGTGCTTTTCAATTTAAGGGTCATTTATAGCTCATGAACTAATAGCAAAAAGAATGAACTAGAAATAATCAATTAAAATATGCTGTTATGATCAACTAAAACAAAACTATAATATTATTCAATAGCCAAAAGAATCAACTAAAAAGCTTTTATAAAACTCCAATAGCAAAAGGAATTTTCATAAATAATGTTTTTGTTAGAAACTTTAATAGCAAAAAGCATTATCATAAAGATTTTTTTTTAGAAACTAAAATAAAAAATATGTTTTTGAATAGAATCATAAAACACAGTAATATTAAATAGCAGGAAAAAGAATCACTCCAAAATCTATTTTTATTGTAAAGTTAATCACAAACTAGTGATTCACACAAATTTCAAAGAATTCAAATTTAAACTATTCAAATTTGAAAACTAATGGCACTAACAGAAAGTTTATAATTTTTGTGACCTAAAAGCAAAAAGAATTAAAAAATAAAGCAAAAAACAAAAGAAAATAAATAAAACAAAAAACAAAACAAAAAAACTGGAAAAAAACTGCCACCTATTGGGCCACCACGGCCTGAATACGACTAGAAACCCAAACTGGGCCAGGATTCAGGCCCGCAGAAGGCCCAATAGGCCCACAGACAGCATAGTGTGAGATTAGGCCCGTAAGCCTGCATTTGAGAGGAGCTCGAGAGGGCAGCCACAGCGGGGCTTATAAACCACTTCGAGCCCCTCTCAATTAGCGAGGTGGGACTAAACTTTTGGCCGCGACGCGGGCAGCAAGAGGCCTTTGGTCCCGGTTGGTGCCACCAACCGGGACCAAAGGTCGCCGCTTCCCGCCCTTTTGGGCTGCTGAAAAGAGGGCTTTGGTCCCGGTTGGTGGCACCAACCGGGACTAATGCCTACCTTTAGTCCCATTTGGTGCCACGAACCGGGACTAAAGGC
>NC_057814.1:110593353-110631601 GCF_018294505.1 Triticum aestivum | reverse complement strand
CGTCGTCGCCCTGCCCCGCCCTTCGACGCCGTCGCCCCCTACCCTGAGCGCGCGCCCACTGCCCCGTCGCCATCCTCGCCGCCGACCCCGCGGTCCTCCTCACCTTGGTCCGGCCGGCGCCCTCCCTAGCATTTTTTCTTGTTTTTTTTCATATATATATATGCTTGTTTTTCTATATATATGATGATATATATATGCTTGTTATCATAGTTGTTTTTGTTCACATATATATATGTAATGATTTTTTATAGAATATGATGTTTTTTTATAGATGATCACATATATGATGTATGCATGGATGTGGATGAAATATGATGTTTTTTTGTTCATAGAACATGATGAAATATGAACAATGAATTAGGCAAAACCTTTACTTTTTTCGAAATATGAACATGATGAAATATGAACAATGAAATATGAACAATGATGAAATAGGAAGAAAGGAGAAGAAGAGGAGAGGAAGAAGAGGAGAAATAAATAAGAAGAGGAAAAAGTAGAAAAAGAAGAGGAGAAGAAGAAAGGAATAGAAGAGAAGAAGAAAAAATAGAAAAAATTCTATTTTTCTTCTTCTCTCCTCTATTCCTTTCTTCTTCTCCTCTTTTTTTCTTCTTTTTTTTCTTCGATCTTCTCCTCTATTCCTTTTCTTCTTCTCCTTTTTTTATTTCCTCTTTGTTTTCTTATGTTTTATCGGGTCTGTCGTCGTCGATATGCCCCTCTCCCGATAACTTCAACACGAGGGGGGTCGATATACCCCCTCCCCGATAATATTATTTTCCCATGTACGTATGTCGTCGTTGTCGATATAACCCCCTCCCGATAACTTCAACACGTGGGGGGGTCGATATATCCCCTCCTCGATAACATTATTTTCCCATGTATGTATGTCGTCGTTGTCGATATATATAACTCCCTCCCAGATAACTTCGACATGATGGACGGTCGATATTTATACCCCCTCTCGACCGTGATAAGTTATACCACGGGAGCACCCCCCGGCCCTCTCGCTCGACCAAAACTCTCGAGGACACCCAAACCCTAGAAAAAAACGATGTCGGTCTCCTACCCCCTCCCGCCGCGCCCCTACCCTTGAAGCGTTGCCGAGGCCACCCCAAACCCGGAATAAGCTAGGTCTACGTTTGCACTAATATATCCACCTGCTGTCATGCTTGTGTAATAATTGCCATGTTGTAATATTTGCAGAAACAATGGAGCACGGACGAGACGAGCAAGCAGAAGAGGTGTTGGGGGACATAATCTTAGCCGGAGGTGATATCTTGTCGTATCTTAACGACAATGATGGTCTGGAAGAACAGGGTGAAGAAGCAGGCTACGGTGATCGAAGAGTGGAGGAGGAAAGACATGATTATGATGGCTCCGGTGACCCAATGCTGGTGCAAGAAGGAGCCCGTGGTGACGGCTCCGGTGACCGAACAGAGTCCGGCCAGGTAAATATATTAGTTAAGCCTTTGCTGACTAGCTAATTGATGCATTCATTGTTTTGGTATGTACACATATTAATTAACACTCGTCTTTCTTCTTTTTTCTAGCCCTCCGGATCGAGCACAACTGCGGTAAAGAGACGAGGCTCGAAGAGAAAGTTGCGCTCGGATGAAAGGTTTGAGATCACAGCAATCGCGTGCGACGGCCAACCGATTGAACCCATCCGGACAAAGGACGCATTTGCTACTCAGTGCGGGGTTCTAGTTAGGGACAAGATCCCGATCAGCATCCAGCAATGGTATAAGCCTAAGAAGGAAGACCCTGAGGTGTCTTATGTCAATGATATGTAGAAAGATGATCTTTCGACTGAGCTGAAGGCAAATTTCACCCTACCGCCAGAGGAGGATCCGGAGAAGCCAGTTCAAGAGCAATTAATCAAGTCTCATGCTCTTTAGAAGATGGCAGGCCTATTCAGGAGGTGGAAGAATGAGCTGAACACGTTTGTCGACAAAGAAGAGACACCAGAATTCATCGGCCGGTATGAGAAGATCCGAGATCACTGGCCCGCATTTGTGGCCCACAAGACATCGGAAAAGCGTAAGAAGATGTGAGCGACAAACAAGAAGAATGCTGCGAAGAAGAAGCTTCACCATCGCACGGGGTCAGGTGGCTACCTCAAAGCCCGACCTAAGTGGGCCAAGGCTAAGAATGATCTGCTTGAAAAAGGGATCGAACCACAGACAATGAACTGGACAGACCGTTGCCGGACTTGGTTCTTGGGGGCTGGCGGAACCTTGGACCCTGTATCAGGGAGGTGCGTCTAGACGAACGAGTTTTTGAGAATACCAGTCAAGAAGATTCAGCAATATATCGATGTAGCGCAGGAAGGGACGTTCGTTCCAGACAGAGAGAACGACGAGCTCACAATGGCCCTCGAGAATCCTGAGCACCCTGGACGGACACGAGGCACGCCAGGCTCCGTTCCGTGGAAGGCTGGTTTTCCGGACGCAGGCGGTTACAAAAGCCAGGAGAGGAGGAAAAAAATGGAGCAGACCCAAACTCAGAAGCTGCACGAAAGGGTTAAGGCGCTAGAGGAACGAGATGGCAATCGACATGCCGAAACTACCCCCGAAGCTACCCCGCCATCTCAGCGGAGAAGCAGCGTGGCTTCCACCGAGCTGCTTCAGCTGGAGCATGTCTTGACGGCTCCTGCTAGATACCATGTGGATGCTATCACGGAGTCTCAACATTGCCACCTTATGGCGCAATGGCAGAACTTCAAAGTCAAGGCGGCTGTTGGCTCTGTTTTACCTCCTGAACCCGGCGCAACCTACCACTGTCGGCCGATTCCAGAAGGATATGCTAGGGTGATGGTGGATGAAATAACGGAGGTATTTGAGGACCTCCAGCTTGACCACCCTACCGGTGAAGGGGAGACTCGGCTGGGTTTAGCTCTGAAGACTCCGTGCCTATGGCAGAAGGAGCTCATTAACCTTCCGAACTGGACGCCTCCGGCGAGTAAGGGCACTCCGCCGCCGCCTCCTCCTCCGGCGAGTGATCAAGGCACTCAGCCTCCTTCTCTGGCGCACGGCGACACTCCGCCTCCTTCTCCGGCGAGTGATCAGGGCACTCAACAGCCTCCTTCTCCGGCGCGTGGCGGCACTCCGCCTCCTTCTCCGCCCGCGCCGGCGTGCCAGACCAGCCAGCCTACTCCTTCTCCGCCTCGTCAGCAAGGGCGGAAGAGACCCGCCGCCGCTCCGGCTGCTCCGGCGCGTCGTAGTCCTTCTCCTCCACCTCGTAAGAAAGGAAAGAAGACAGCCGCAGCCGCTCCGTCTGCTCTGTCGGCGTCTAGCAGTACAGCTGCCAGAGGCGGGAGGCAATACAGATTCGGTCCTTCTCTGAAGACTCCAGAGAAGTTACCATACGAGAGGACCGAGGAGGAGAACGCGAAGATCGTGCGAGCCGAAGTGAAGAACTTCTTTGAAGGGGTGAAAGCAAAGAAACATCCACCTCCAGAGGAGAAGGTAGATCCGGTGAAAGCGAAGCGCACTCTGGATGCCCTGACAAAACCACCAAAGTCTCCGCCGAAAGGCAACTACGAGCGCATTATTGCAAAGACATTTGTCGAAGCGGAGCGGTCGGGAAGTACTGTCAGTGATCAAAGGTTAAAAGAACGACGAGCTGGGAAAAAAATTGCCCAGCTCAGTGAACAAGCGAACCAATCGTGCCCCCCGCTCAAGGTGTCTAAAGACATCGTCGCTAATGATCCGAGGATGGTGGCCGGTTATAGCAATCTTTGAGATTACCTGCCCGACGATGTACATTATGAAATCATGGAGGTGGACGAACACAAATACCATTACGGGAAGCCTCTCGTCAAAGATGAAACATCTCTAACAACGATGATGCCAAGATTACATGATTGGTACATGAAAACCTGCAGAGAGTCTGATGGGATGAATACTTTGATGCTGATAGTTAAACCGGAGCATGACCTCGTTGGAATTGAACTGCTGAATGTTCCATTTGAGGAGTTCTTCCAGTTTTTCAATCAAAAGGCCCTCGATAAATCAACGATCACTTGCTACTGTCTGTAAGTAGTACTACTTCTGTCATTAAGTCTCTCTATATAGGTCAGCTCTTTAATTGCATGTATTTATAATTATCCTCACTATATTATGCAGATTGAAGATCACCGAATTTAAGAAAAGACAAATCGGTGATATTGGGTTCACTAACACAAATCTCATAGATGCATTTACGGTTGAAAAACATCCCAAAGAAGCCGAGGCCAACTTGCTACGATCGTTGGTATTAAATCAAAACAAAGATATAATACTCTTTCCTTACAACTTCAAGTGAGTGTTACTGTCTTGTGCATATTCGGTTTCCCTTATTAGTCCATGTTATGGTAATGTAATTGATGACTTATGCATGCATGCGCAGCTTCCACTATATTCTCCTAGAGATTAAGCTTGAGCAGGGAGTAGTAATCGTCTTAGACTCGAGACGAAAAGATCCCCAGGACTATGCGGACATGACTCAAATGCTCGAGAAGTAAGTTAAATCGATCATTATTCACCATATCAGCAACTTTGTTCATTTCCTGATATCAAGTAATTGTTTTCTTTGTCTGGCAGGGTTTGGAGAAAATTCGCCACAAAAGCTCCGGGACTGGCGAAGAAGCTGCAATTTAGACACCCGAAAGTAAGTACAAGAGTAGCATGTTCCGCACATCTCCTAGTGATTCAAGCGCTAGTTTCATCAATACCATTTAGCATGCTTTCTTATCAGTTAGATTGGCCTCCATTTCTTGTAAAGTGGTTGTGGCAGGAACAAGGGAATGATTTCTGTGGATACTACGTTTGCGAGTCTATCCACCACACGACCTGTGAGCGGGGCTACTCTGACGAACAATATGAAGTGCGTAAGCAATTATATTCACAATTTTATTTTATTACCATCATTTGTGTCGAGTTTCATTTATTCATATATATAGGTATTGACCCCCTTCTTCAAATTAGATGTTTCGGATGCGGGATGAACTCCTAGCAGAAGATCGTATGCGATCAATTCAAGAGGAATTGGCGGCATTCTTCCTTGACCACGTGATCGCTGAAAACGGAGAATACTATGTGGACCTTGTGTTCTTACAATTTAATTAGGAGATTATATTGTAAGAGATAATTATTGTATATATGTAGCCGGTAGTGTCAGATAGATATACGAGAACTTGTTGTTCGACCAATCTCTCGGAGAAGGAGAGGTGGTCGATATCACTTCTCTCTGCATGCATATGTTCATGACGATCTTCTGTTTCCTTCATTTGCTTACTAGCTAGCGTGTCTAGTCCTCTCCATATGTATATAATAGGTAGCGTCGACCAAGCACGGAGATAAGAGAGGACACTTCTCTCTATTAATTAGCTAGCTAACACAATATATGGAACACCTAAATTAACCCCCAAAACCCCCCAACCCCCCCCCTTTCAGAAAAAAACAAAAACCCCAGCCCCTGAAATGCTGACGCGTGGATACCTATTGGTCCCGGTTGGTGACACCAACCGGGACAAAAGGCCCTGCCTATTGGTCCCGGTTGGTGACACCAACCGGGACAAAAGGCCCTGCCTATTATTCCCGGTTGTTGGCACCAACCGGGACAAAAGGCCCCCCTGCCTGGGCTGGCAGCAGCGGCCACGTGAAGGACCTTCTGTCCCGGTTCGTGTAAGAACCGGGACTAAAGGGTTAGGGCTTTAGTAATGACCCTTTAGTCCCGGTTCGAAAACCGGGACAAAAGGCCGTTACAAACCAGGGTAAAAGCCCCTTTTCCTACTAGTGGTAGGGTGTGGTTTGGTTTTTGTCCCGAAGAAGGTTTCCTAGCCATGTGCATAGTCCAGTGCGGATTAATCAAGTTGTAATATTTCATAGTACTGGTTCCAAATACTATTCTTGAAATAAATTTGGTCTGCATGGGAGACGCTGAAACATATATTTGCTTTTTACAACTAGAACTTTTGAAGCTTAGGAAGGTTAACTGAATTCTTAAATTTATAATTAAGTGTCGTCGGAGTCTGGACAAGATTCAGAACAATTACATCGCTAGTTAGAAGTTTCAGAATCTTTTTAACATCGCTAGTTAGAAGTTTCAGAATTTTTTTAACATCGCTAGTTAGAAGTTTTAGAAAAATTTCAGTGAGTGCAGAAATATTTTGGCTAAAAGGCAAATATTGCAGTGAGTGCTGAAATGAATGAAGTTCAGTTATTTCATCGAAATCTCACCGAAGTGAAAACCATGGTGTCGTGACATCTTGAGCAGCACCAGAAATGATTCAGTGTTATTAACAAAATTTGGTCTCACAGATACGAGGAAAAAAGGTATGATTTTGAGCATGCAAGATCGGATGGGCAATAAAATAGCTTCACAAGAGAGTAAAATACATCACAAATAATTGGGACGGGGCTCGTCGCAGCCGTTGGAGTCCTCACTTCCTTTCTCATGTTCACATTTCAAATGGGCGCATCCCATTATAATAGGCCCGTATAAGAAAGCACAAGAAGCCCAAACGCTTCACGGTTGAGATTACTGATCTAAACTTGCTAAAAAAATCGCAAAATAAAAAACTAGCTAAAAACATTACGTGATCTAAAACTACCTCTTCGTGAGATCCCAAATTCCCAATATTTCCTTGTGGTGGGTTGTTAGAGAATCCCCTATAAATAAACATTATGTGATCTAAAACTACCTCTTCGTGAGATCCCAAATTCCCAATATTTCCTTGTGATCGGTTGTTAGAGAATCCCCTATAAATACGAAGCTTTTCACGACATAGATCGTATACTTCCACCCCACACCTAGCCTTCCATGACTACACCGAATTACCACCGCACGCCACCCAAAGTAGCTACCAGGTCGGTGACGTCGGAGAAGCCGGCGAAGCAAAAGATGAAAGCAAACGGCAATGGAGTCGGTCGCCATCGAGAGAATCCTCCGGTAACGATCGAGATCCTTGTATTCTGTATACTCCCTCCTTCCCAAGTCTTCATGCAATCCCATTATACCGAAGGGATACGGGTGTGTCTAGAAAGAAAAGAAAAAAGGACAAAAAAAGGCTTGCACAAATCTTAGCATAAAATCAATGACATAAGACTTTGATAAGCAATACTTAGAGCACATCTAGATGTGCTTTAGCAAAACTTACGGGAGATCGTGCATGCCTTCCATTTTTAGTCATGAATGCCTCTCTTTGTAATGAAACTTGCGCTAATTTTCGTGTTGGAAAGTTATACGTACAACGATATGGGAAGGAAGGACTAGTAAATGGTGGAGCAAATCTGGAGGGCAACCTAGCACTGCTGCAAGTAATACAATCATTATTAACATACCATACATTTAATTTTATGGAAAAAATTCTAAGCTATTTTTGTTGTAATGCAGACGTGGTACTACGATAAGTGGACGGTGCACCAATTGGACTATACCATCTCGTATGCATCAAGGTTAAGGTCGCTGATCCAAAACTGCCACGAGGCCGCTTTGGCTGGCAGTCATGGAACGAGAAAAGGAGACAACTACCTCAGACATGATCTGGTACCATCTAACCATGACATAAACACATTTATTTTTCTAATTATTATGCATGTTGATGTAATCATCTTTGTTGTCCAGGTTTTTCTACCTATGAACATGGCGAACACCCACTGGTTCCTTGTGGTTGTAAACCCCGGAAGGAGGGAGATTCAGATTCTTGATTCACTTTTCAGATACGTAGTAAGCACACAAGTGGTTCACGTGGTGAGATTTTAAACATCTTTCGATATAACACAGCATTTAGCATCATACCTAACCTTGAATCGTGAGCAACTTCTCATACCATGGACTTCGGCAGATACGTGGGGTGGAAGCACATCTGAGAGCATCACCGCGAATCAATGGACCACAAAGCCATGCATGGCAAGACATTAACGTGACGCAATGGACAGTAAAGCATGTTCATGTTCCAAGTAAAGATGACAAGTCAGTCAACAGTATTAGCTTCTAAATATGTTTTTCATTGTTAATACGTGAAATGGTGCTAACAGAATTAATTGTTGTAGTTCTTCTTGTGCACTCTACATGCTGAAGAACATCGAATTCTTTAAGTAGAAGATCTTACGCTGCGTTATGACCAAGTACGTAGAGTAACACCTAAAATTCTGTCAATTTTGTAAACATATGGAACGATACTAACATATCCTCCCATGCAGGCATACATTGACAATTATAGAAGAGAGCTGCCTGTTGTCCTTCTTAATTCGCCCTACAACAAATTGAAGTCCATGAAAAGGCCGAAGAAGTATAATGCTAGCCTATCGGATGCAGCTGCGATTGAAGATCATGAAGATGCAAGCAGTTAGTCCAGCAGTGGTTGATTCTTAGATCTGGAGTGTACACTTGGTTATGAAGCGGTAGAGTAGGGTGTGGTTTGGTTTTAGTCCCGAAGAAGGTTTCCTAGCCATTTTTATAGTCCAGTGCGGATTAATCAAGTTGTAATATTTCACAGTACTGGTTCCAAATACTATTCTGGAAATAAATTTGGTCTGCATGGGAGACGTTGAAACATATATTTTCTTTTTACAACCAGAACTTTTGAAGCTTAGGAAGTTTAACTGAATTCTTAAATTTATATTTAAGTGTCGTCGGAGTCTGGACAAGATTCAGAACAATTACATCGCTAGTTAGAAGCTTCGGAATTTTTGTAACATCGCTAGTTAGAAGTTTCAGAATTCTTTTAACATCGCTAGTTAGAAGTTTCAGAAAAATTTCAGCGAGTGCTGAAATATTTTGGCATCGCTAGTTAGAAGTTTCAGATTTCTTTTAACATCGCTAGTTAGAAGTTTCAGAAAAATTTCAGCGAGTGCTGAAATATTTTGGCCGAAATTCAGTGAGCCTGAAATATTTTGGCTGAAAGGCAAATATTGCAGTGAGTGCTGAAATGAATGAAGTTCAGTTATTTCATCGAAATCTCACCGTAGTGAAAACCATGGTGTCGCGCCATCTTGAGCAGCACCAGACATGATTCAGTATTATTAACAAAATTTGGTCTCACATATACGAGGAAAAAAGGTATGAGCATGAGCATGCAAGATCGGATGGGCAATAAAATAGCTTCACAAGAGAGTAAAATACTTCACGTGTGAAGACTCAATCTTAGTTGACTTTAGAACCAGTTTTCATCCTAAAAGAGGTCCAGTGAATTACTTATAAGCAATAATAAAAGCGGTCCAGTTCTTTTGGCTGATTTTCAAAGAAACGGGAATGATATCTTTTTGATGATCGTGATTCTCAGGAGACCTACATGTTGTTACACAACTTACCTTGATTTTTTTCAAACCATAACTTACCTTTGCTAAACTCTCCACGCCCCCCTAATATTCAACCAGGTGGGTCCCCTCCCTTGATTTCCTCCAACCAAAGAAATCTATACGCAGATATATGCCCGGGTTGTTACGATCCCTATAAATAGGGATCCTTTGAAACCTCGTAGATAATAGTTCGTCTTTCTGCGCTGCCCAAACCAGCAAGACAGAAGGACGGAGCAACCCAGGAATCCAGCAAGACCGAACGACGGAGCCAAACATGAATCCTCTGGTAACTCCCCACGATCTCAGTCGCTGCTATTTTTCGTGCCACGATCTTCCTCCCATGATCTCTTACTGCGACCCCACTCGTTGTTTGCATATTCATGTAACTCAGCACGTTTTTAAACAAATTAAGTTGGGGGGCGTTAGGGGAGGGCGCTAGGATTTGTTTCCGACCAGATTGGCAGTTCATTGATTAATTCGAGGCTAAATCTTAGCGTCTAGTCTTGTCGATGCTAATTAGTGCAGTGGGCGCTTGCCTTCTTTTTTTCCTTCCGCACGAGTTATGGAAGGCATCGATGGCCCATGTTTTAATTCCATACTACTGACCATGATTAGCGCCTAGAGTTGAGGAGACCGGTTGGATAGTTTTTTATTTTCCAATCTTTATTTTATTTCAGATAAGTGCCTTGCAATGGAGATTACCTTAGATGACCGTTCAAACGTAACCAAGCTGAATCACATGATAGTATTTGCACATACATGGAACTCAGCATGCTTGTACCTCATGCAGTAGCGTAGAGCACAATTTTTATGTTGGTATATATAAGTTGTATTCGTCTGTATGAGTGTTTAAATTGTATAGATGTTGAATCTAATCACACTAGCACATCCATTGAACCCAGGATGCTTCTTTGCCGCCATATGAGGAGTTCATAAACGGATTAAACACGCAGCAAAGGATGTACATCCAGTTGATAGGACTGGGTGGACTTCTCAAGACACCTAGCATCAAAATTAGACGTGTACTCTACCTGGCCATCGCTAATTCATATGATGCAGAGCAGGATGCCTTTATCATCAATGGGAGACCATGTAGGATCACACTAGAAGATGTAGCGCATATAACAGGCATGCCCTGCCATGGGAAAAAGCACGTCCCTTCAAATCGGATGATAATATGGAGTTGTGGAAGAAACTGAAAGACCGTAATGACACCAAAATAACTTTCAAAGGATTGCTAGCCAAGATGAAAGTCGACAGCACACCAAATTTTGTCAAGTCATTTGTCTTCTACACCATAGGCAAATATGTATGCCGAACAAAAGAGGAGTATGTGGATAACAAATATATTGGGGTTGTTAGAAACGTTGAGACGATAAAGGGCACAAATCTTGGACAGCTAAAGCTTGACTATCTTATGGATAGCGTGAAGAATTTTGTAAATGGTGAGGCAATTCTGGAGGGGAATCTACCACTGCTGCAGGTAATTCGTAGTAGTACAATTATCAGTTACCTAACATACATTACATAATGTACGGGAATGTTTGTAAAGTGCTTTTGTTGTCATGCAGACATGGTACTATGAGAAGTTCAGAGTGCACCAATTGGACTCTAGCATCTCGTATGAATCAAGGTTAAGGCCGCTGATCCAGAACTGGAGCGAGGAGAAGGCAAAAAAGGTTGACAATATAATCCAGAATAATTATCTGGGAGTTGGAGAGGTAAAATGTCTGCACATTGCCTGGATTATGTAACATAAATATTTTCTAAATCATACTAACGACACTAAACTGCAGTATGTTGAGGACCTGATGAGGCCTTTCATTCCAGCACGAGATGGTACGCTGGCCAATCCGAAGACTGGCGCTCAAGTAAATGAGTTACATCAGGCACAAATACATATTGTAACATTCCAACTAGTATGAAGTTATATGATTCTAACTGTTTCAAAGTCTCAGATTAAGGTACTCGTCGGACGTGTATTGACTGATTTGCAAGAAGTTGCCTCCCTCGTGCGGGAGTCCGGTACAGAACAAAACCATATGATGTGCACCCTTGAAAAGAAAATGGATGAGTGCCTTAGGCGTACCCGTACAAATGGCAAGCTCACGGAGGACCTCATCAAAGAATTGAAGGTAAGCCTAGAATTATGAGATTAGTATATATAATTGGAAATTTACGTGTACAAGTTTTTTTCTAATTTAGTTTACTATAAAAACACCCCAGACTAACATGTGTTTTTTAAAGAAAAAACAGGATGGAATATTTCCAGGAGTGGAGGACATACATCTATCTGACCTCGGGGCACCTTCACACCCAATGGAGGCCTCTGTTGAGAATGCTGAGCAGGCTTCTGACCAGGGGAAACAAAAGGATGTCACGGAGGTCGCTGCTAAGCACGATTGTAAGCAGGGAATAAAAAATGATGACATGGAGCCCCCCATGAAGAACCTTGATGAAGATTTTGACGTACGCATGTTAACTTAATTATGAAACAATCATTGTTGTTTCAGAAATAACATTTGATCTTCCACATACAGGATGAAGCATTCGAAAGAGCTGCTGCAAAAATCAAACAGGATCTCAGTGGTGTTCATAAGCTTCTGAAAGAGGTGGATGATATCCAGGGAGCTCCTAGTTTTGATAAGCAAATGCATTCCAAAGCCACCACAAGCCTTGAAGATTTCCAGGTGATGCACATTTTACCTATAATTGAGCAAGAATCTGCTAAAGGCTAACACGCGGTTTATTTCGTCCGACAGAATCCGTTCAACAGACGAAGTAAGCAGCACTCTGTGAAGGCTATGGGATTGCGAGATCCTGAAGAGCCCCGTACCTTCAAAGATGATGACAGCCATGATGAATCCTTTCAAAAGCAGCAACAAGTAAGTGTGGTTGAATCGACGCCACCAAATCATGGGGGCGAAAAGAAAAGGGTGGTATTGCAATTATTTAAGAATGACGAGTATGCTTCGTACGACACTGAGAAGAAAAAAAAGGAAAAACAAGACTCCATCAGAGTGTACAAATGGTTCCGAGGACACGAACAATAAAAAGAGGAAAATCGGCTCTAGCAACTTAAAAAAGAGGTCAGAAGTTCCTGAAACCCAGAGGGACCAGCTAGACGTGGTTCGACAGGATTTCGTGGCGTCACTAATCAACACTACAAATCGTGAAAAACAAATGGTCTTAGTTGATGACATTGTCGTGCTATCAAAGCATTTGCAATGCCTCGCCCATAAAGATGAATCTGAAGATGGCGTATGGTTGGGTGACGAAGTAAGATAGTATTTCACAAATTAGTTTATGAAGTTTCATTTTTGTACAATACAATTAACTTGATTATTGTTGTAGGTGGTTGATCTGCGATCTAGCTCATGTGTCATAATCAACCAATTGACACAAGGGATGGCCAACTGGTTTACATTGAGAGGGTGGCCGGCGTCGCTAAGCTCGAAAGAGATGGTAGGATAGAGGAGTGCTACGAGGACGCTTTGGCAGGCATTCCTGGAACAACAGAAGGCACCACCTACCTGAAACATGATATGGTATTTTAAGCTGACGTAGAACAGACTTTTTTATTATTATGCACGTTGATCTAATTTATCTGTGCACTCCAGGTTTTCCTACCTATGAATAGTTTAAACACCCACTGGTTCCTTGTGGTCGTAAACCCAGAAGGAAGGAGATTCAGGTTCTTGATTCACTTTTCCACTGTATGATACCCAGAGAAGTAAATAACGTGGTGAGAATTTCAACATATTTAATTAAAAGAAAGGATTTAACATCGTATGTAAGTATTAGTCGTAGGCAACTTCTCATCCCATTGGGCTTGCAGGTACGTGGGATGGAAGCACATCTGAGAGCAGCGATGCGAGTCAATGGGATTGAAAGCAATGCATGGGAAGACATTAACGTGATGCAATGGCCAGTACGGAATATTAATGTGCCAAAATCCGATGAGACGTCAGTCAACAATATTAGCTTTTGTTTTTGTTTTAGATTGTTAATATCTGAAATGCTGATCTAACAACATAAAATGTTGCAGTTCTTGTTGTGCACTGTACATGCTGAAGAACATCGAATTATTTACAGGAGTAAAACTGAGGTTGCAATATGACGAAGTACGTAGAGTAACACCTAAAATTCTGTCATTTTCTGAAACATATGGAACGATACTAACATGTCCTCGCATGCAGGCCTACATCGACAAATTTAGAAGAGAGCTACCTGTTGTGCTTGTCGATTCACCCTACAACAAAATAAAATACAGGAGTAGGTTCAAGCAGTACCATGCTAGGCAATCGGATGCAACTGCGGTTGAAGACGACGAGGATGCAAGCAGTTAGTCCAGCATTGTGGTTCATTCTTACATGTGGAGTGTACACTTGGCCATAAAGCGGTAGAGTAGGGTGTGGTTGGGTTTTAGTCCCAAAGAAGGTTTCCTAGCCGTGTCCTTAGTCCATTGCACATGAGTCAAGTTATAAAACTTTAATAATATTGGTTACTATATTTTGCTTGAAATAAATTTGGTCTCTACAGGATCTCGTAGAAATCTATATTTGCTTTTTACTACCATGTGACAGTAATGGTGCCTGGGGCAACCCTAGAAGAATAATGGATTATGATATGTCTATTTTCATACGAGAGAAAAATTTATTAAAGCATGAGCATAGCCTCACAACAGAAGTCAAAAATACTGCCCGATTCAACACGCAATCCCAGCTATGTCTCGTAGGCAGGCTGCAAAGCCAAAATAATAGAGCATAGGATAACAAGAGTAAAAGCACGTACCATAGGGGGGCTCTACAGGTGCTGCAACGCTGAATTGAAGCGGTTACCTTCAGGAGCATAGTGCTGTGGCCATGGTACATCCATCCTGCCTCAGGGAATCACATAGCATGTTCTGTCATAGCCCTGCAAAACAGAGGAAATTACTACTTGTACTAACCTTGTCAAGTGTGTGCATGTAACAAATGTTAGACATAACTAAACATGGAAGAATGAAATGCAACATATGGAAGAATCGAATGCTCATTCCTTTCTCTCTGCTTTTTGCGAGGACCATTACTCTCCCTTTAACAAGGCTAAAACATCATAATAAGACTTAACAGCAATCTTGAAAAGGTGGATATCCCATGTGAATCTAATTTTTCATATAAAGCACATGCCAAGTCTGTTGATCCCAGTCCAGCAATTGCACAAGAAGAAGCGAGCATCGTAAATATTGAGCAACATAAGCTATGAATTGTTTATAGTACATTCCAAAATTAATAGTTTATCATCTCTATTGATCTCCAAATCTCACCTATCAGCAAAATTGAAAGAATACATGTTGAATGCAACGATTGAACGTTCGTAGATCAAGCAGTCGGGGCTGGACGAATGGGGCTGGCCGTCGAGGCCGGCGGCCGGCTTCATCTAGTCCCGCAGAACATGATCCATACCCAACCACCTTGCCATCAGACGAGATGCATGGCCAGATCAAAGCTGCAGCCATGGCTGAGAAATGATATGTAGAGGACGCAAACAACCAATTGGGGTGTGGGAAAGAGGTTTCCTCCAACCTTGTGGCTATAGGCACTTGCATGGAGGACTGGGAGGTGGGATGGCGCCGACTCTTCGCCGGCAGCCGCCGCGGGGAGGGCAGTGGGCCTCCTTCGTGTTCGTTGAAAAGGTGGTGCGAGATCGCGAGGGAATTGGGGTGGAGGAAGGGAGGGGCCGCGACGCGCGGCTAGATCCTGCCGGCGACGAGGGAGGGAGGGGCTGCGACGAGCGGCTAGATCCTGCCGGCGAGGATTAAAACCGTAGCGGCGGCGAGGAATAAACCCTAGCGAACGGGATAAATATCGAACCGAAAATAGCCCTGAAATTCTTACCGAGAATACCCTCGAAATATTTGGGAGGGAAAATCAGATCAGTTCGAAATATTTTTTCTCCCAAAAATGCCCCTCGGGGTGTGATATAATACACGTGACATCAGCGTATTGCATCGGATCTGGACCGTCGAATTCGCTCCGACGGACGGTCCATATCGTCCGGATGCATTGTAAAATGACTCAATTGAATTGCCAACCGCATGGATCGATATCCAATCATTGTTCTCCTTGTTTTAGCAAGCTGCAAGGGAACCTCCTCTAGACCTCTACTCACCTTTCCATCCGTGTTTAAAGATAAAACAAAATTGCTTATTTCACTTGGGGCATTCTTACACATGTAAGCATAGTTTGAAGCTGGTAACAAATTCTGTGGTAGAAAAATAGGTAGAGAAAGAATGAGATGGTAGCTGAGATCCAATCGATGGCGCTCAACTAGCATGCCTCACTAATTGTACTTTTGACATTGCAAAATTCACATAATTTCAGAGAGGTTAGAATCATCATAATCAATTTTAACTCTACCATAAAAGAACGACCAATATGACCAATCATTTTAATATATTCGTGTTCAATTTCTACACATGTGGCAATTCTCTTATCAATGAAAACATAAGTCGTATCATCAAAAAAATTATCATAAATAGGAGCCTTACTTCAATGGAGATTCTTGTCCATCCTTAGAACATGTTTGTTTGGCTTAGGTTGTGCAAGCTTTCTTTATGATAAGTAGGAGTGGTCTCTAGTGACATTACGACAACGTGTGTATCTTGCACAGTTTTTACCAACCTATGCATCTGAGCCATGATACACTACATGAACATCCGCCCACGGCTCACCATCCACCATCCTTGCGTCGGCGCCCATCTCTCAAGCAGGCTCAAGAGACTACCATGTGTGGATTTCACCACCACAGTGAGCCACCCCGTTGTCACCGACGTCGTTACCACACATAAGTATCGACCTACTAATCATCGTCTGTGTCAAGCTAGGGTTAGGGATTCGGGAATAAATAAGGTGAATTTTAGAAATAGGGATACAGTTAGAGGAGGGGGATTTGACCGAATAGTTATGAATTACTCTCTCTGTAAAAAATATAAGATCTTTAATCACTAAGGGAGTATATTAGTAACATTATTATTATTTTAATATATATGAACATTTGCCACTTCTTAATTGAAATATTTGATTCCAAAAATGCAAAACATGATATCTAAACCCTACCGAAACTATTTGAAATTAATTTTGAATATAAGATTTTCGATTGTCTTCATTATTGTTAACTTAAATTAATTTTGTCAAGAAATTTAATTTGTCGGTACCAAAAAACAAAATGTTGATATACTGGCAAGATGAGATTGTCAGACTACCCATAGTGGGAGTAACGAAAGTGGTAACATCACACATATTAGGTAAAATAGATGATGTGGCAAATACTCCCTCCGTTCATTTTTAGTCTGCATATAAGTTTTGCCCAAAGTCAAAGTATCTCTAGTTTAACCAGACTTATAGAAAAAAATATCAACATTCACAATACCAAACCAATATCATTAGA
This sequence comes from Triticum aestivum, assembly GCF_018294505.1. NCBI lineage: Eukaryota > Viridiplantae > Streptophyta > Magnoliopsida > Poales > Poaceae > Triticum > Triticum aestivum. The sequence continues at coordinate 110,614,889 of NC_057814.1, read as the reverse complement.
ATCATTATGGAATTTAGTTTCTTATCAAATATATATTTAGTAATGTAGATGCTGAGATTTTTTAATATAAATTTGGTCAAACTTTACAAAATTTGACTAGACGCTAATTTTATAGGCAGAGTAAAAAAGAAATGGAGGGAGTAATTAATGAGAAAAGAGTGGCATGTGGTCTCACACTACGAGTAACATCACACGTACCAAGACAAGATAAGTCTACAACCTAATAAATGAAGTGTTGCATGACAACACGCATATGTTACTCCCCACTATATAGGTAGTCTAAGTTACCCCCCGCTATGGATAGTCTCAACGACACACTGTGGTATGTACAGGATTGTTTGATCTGGCTCAGAACTCTAGTAATGTTTTTATTGGAAAAATAGTAGTCATCAACCGATGGAGTCGTACGGCCTAGAGTTGTGAATACACAAAACATTGAAGAATGTTTTCAAGCAGAAAAACTTAGAACTATTATTAGGAATATGTAACACTTTTTCTTGATGGGAAAAAGGGATAGCTATTCTCACTTAGAGTATCTCTAGCCGATTCCATAAAAATAGTGGAGTACCCAGCCGAGTAAAGCTTAGTGGATTATTTACACTCCACTCTTTTTTGACATGACCTAGCCGATCCCCTAAATTTATTAGAGTAATACTGAATTCGGATATGATGAACACAAATTCGATTAAACATAGCCATAATTCGACACATGGCCATAATATTTTACAAACGTAAAACATAGTCTACTTAACTAATCTAACCGAAACATAGGCATAAAACTTACTAATCTAGTCGCTATCATGCATGAGCGACATGCACGCCCTGGATATCCCACTGACCATGGGGTCAGCCCTGTGTCGTCGTCCTCGTTACCGCGGAATATTCAACATCAGACATTTTGGAAGCCGGCGTCGTTGCTTCCTTCGCCGCCTACACTTCCGTTGCCTCTGTTGTCCTCGTCGTTGCTTGACAAGACGATGACCACTGCCCCCTCCTCCCGTGCCGCCCACTGCTCATACAGGCGGCGCTTCGCCTCCACTTGCTCTGGGTACCCGCAGTGGAGCTCAGCCATGTACGCCTCGGCGGCGGCCTCCGTCGTGAACCTTACCCTCGCCTGCCGGTCCTCCCTTGCCTCCCGTGCGTTTACCACCCCTGGCTGAACTGGATCCAGCAACGGCATTTCACCCAACTCAAAATTCCGGCGGCCCTCGACACCATCCAGCCACACCAATTAACTGTCATACTCGCAGGCTGCCTGCCTGGCGGTGTGAAAGGATCCAAGCCAATGCTTTTTGTCGGTGTGCCAATCCATGATCTCGGCCAGCCACGTGCCCCGCCCGCTGCCGCACGCTGTGGCGGCCTCTGTAGCGGCGCCGGTACGGGGAAGTCGGGGAAGCCGGTGAGCCTACCGCGGGAGGAATATGAAGAAAATATGCCTTAGAGGCAATAATAAAGTTACTATTTATTTCCTTATATCATGATAAATGTTTATTATTCATGCTAGAATTGTATTAACCGGAAACTTGATACATGTGTGAATACATAGACAAAACAAACTGTCCCTAGTATGCCTCTACTAGACTAGCTTGTTAATCAAGATGGTTAAGTTTCCTGACCATAGACATGTTGTCATTTGATGAACGGGATCACATCATTAGGAGAATTATGTGATGGACAAGACCCATCAGTTAGCTTAGCATAATGATCGTTAAGTTTTATTGCTATTGCTTTCTTCATGACTTATACATGTTCCTCAGACTATGAGATTATGCAACTCCCGAATACCGGAGGAACACCTTGTGTGCTATCAAATGTCACAACGTAACTGGGTGATTATAAAGATGCTCTACAGGTGTCTCCGAAGGTGTTTGTTGGGTTGGCATAGATCAAGATTAGGATTTGTCACTCCGTGTATCGGAGAGGTATCTCTGGGCCCTCTCGGTAATGCACATCACTATAAGCCTTGCAAGCAATGTGACTAATGAGTTAGTTGCGGGATGATGCATTACGGAACGAGTAAAGAGACTTGCCGGTAACAAGATTGAACTAGGTATGATGATACCGACGATCGAATCTCGGGCATGTAACATACTGATGACAAAGGAAACAACGTATGTTGTTATGCGGTTTGACCGATAAAGATCTTCGTAGAATATGTAGGATCCAATATGAGCATCCAGGTTCCGCTATTGGTTATTGACCGGAGATGTGTCACGGTCATGTCTACATAGTTCTCGAACCCGTAGGGTCCGGAAAGATCAAGGACATGACGAGGAGTCTCCAAATTATCGAGACATAAAGATTGATATATTGAAAGGTTATATTCGGACACCGAAAAGGTTCCGGGGGTCACCGGATAAATACCGGACTACCGGGGAGTTACCGGAACACCCCGGCGGGTCAATGGGCCTTCATGGGCCTTAGTGGAAATAGAGAGCAGCTAGGGAGCTGTGGGGCGCGCTGCCCTAGGCCCAAACTGAATTGTTTTAGGGCTTGGGGGCCGGCCCCCTCTTTCCTACTCTCCTCCTCCTCTTTCCTTCCCCTCCTAATTGGGCTAGGAAAGGTGGAACGTATTCCTAGTAGGAGTAGGATTCCCCCTTGGGGCGCACCATATGAGGCCGCCGGCCCCCTTCCCTTGCTCCTTTATATACGGGGGAGGGGGGCACCCCCAGGACACACAAGTTGACAGTTGTCTTAGCCGTGTGCGGTGCCCCCTCCACAGATTTCCACCTCGGTCATATCGTTGTAGTGCTTAGGCGAAACTCTCCGTCGGTAACTTCATCAACACCATCATCACGCCGTCGTGCTGACGAAACTCTCCCTCGACCTCAGCTGGATCTAGAGTTTGTGGGACGTTACCGAGCTGAACGTGTGCAGATCGTGGAGGTGCCGTACGTTCGGTGCTAGGATCGGTCAGATCGTGAAGACGTACGAGTACATCAATCGCGTTGTCATAATGCTTCCCCTTTCGGTCTACGGGGGTACATGGACACACTCTCCCGCTTGTTGCTATACATCACCAAGATGGATCTTGCGTGTGCGTAGAATTTTTTTGAAATTACTGTGTTCCCCAACAGTGGTATCAGAGCCAGGTTTATGCGTAGATGTTGTATGCACGAGTAGAACACAAAGAGTTGTGGGCGATAATAGTCATACTGCTTACCAGCATGTCATAGTTTGATTCGGTGGTATTGTTGGATGAAGCGGCCCAGACCGACATTACGCATACGCTTACGCGAGACTGGTTCTACCGATGTGCTTCGCACACAGGTGGCTAGTGGGTGTCTATTTCTCCAGCTTTAGTTGAATCGTGTGTGGCTACGCCCGGTCCTTGTTGAAGGTTAAAAAAGCACACTTGACAAAAAATCGTTGTGGTTTTTATGCGTAGGTAAGAATGGTTCTTGCTAAGCTCGTAGGAGCCACGTAAAACTTGCAACAACAAAGTAGATGACGTCTAACTTGTTTTTGCAGGGCATGTTGTGATGTGATATGGTCAAGACGTGATGATATATAAATTGTTGTATCGGATGATCATGTTTTGTAACAGAGTTATCAACAACTGGCAGGAGACATATGGTTGTCGCTTTATTGTATGAAATGCAATCGCCATGTAATTGCTTTACTTTATCACTAAGCGGTAGCGATAGTCGTAGAAGCAATAGTTGGCGGGACGACAACGATGCTTCGATGGAGATCAAGGTGTGAAGCCGGTGACGATGGTAATCATGACGGTGCTTTGGAGATGGAAATCAAAGGCACAGGATGATGATGGCCATATCATATCACTTATATTGATTGCATGTGATGTTTACCCTTTATGCATCTTATTTTTCTTAGTTCGGTGGTAGCATTATAAGATGATCTCTCACTAAATTTCAAGGTATAAGTGTTCTCCCTGAGTATGCACCGTTGCGATAGTTCGTCGTGCCGAGACACCACGTGATGATCGGGTGTGATAAGGTCTACGTTCACATACAACGGGTACAAGCCAGTTTTGCACACGCAGAATACTCGGGTTAAACTTGACGAGCCTAGCATATGCAGATATGGCCTCGGAACACTGGAGACCGAATGGTCAAGCATGAATCATATAGTAGATATGATCAACATAGTGATGTTCACCATTGAAAACTACTCCATCTCACGTGATGATCGGACATGGTTTAGTTGATTTGGATCACGTGATCATTTAGATGACTAGATGGATGTCTATCTAAGTGGGAGTTCTTAAGTAATATGATTAATTGAACTTTAATTTATCATGAACTTAGTCCTAGTAGTATTAGCATATCTATGTTGTAGATCAATAGCTCGTGATGTAGCTCCCCATTTATTTTTATATGTTCCAAGAGAAATATAATTTGAAAGATGATAATAGCAATGATGCGGACTTGGTCCGTGATCTGAGGATTTTCCTCATTGCTACACAGAAGAATTATGTCCTTGATGCATCGCTAGTTGACAGACCTATTGCAGGAGCAGATGCAGACGTTATGAACGTTTTCATAAAAGCTCGGTATGATGACTACTTGATAGTTTAGTGCACTATGCTTTACGGCTTAAAACCAGGACTTCAAAAATGTTTCGAACGTCATGGAGCATATAAGATGTTCCAAGAGTTGAAATTAGTATTTTAGACTCATGCCCGTGTCGAGAGGTATGGGACTTCTGACAGTACTTTGCCTACAAGATGGAGGAGAATAGCTCAACCAGTGAGCATGTACTCAGATTGTCTGGGTACTACAATTGCTTGAATCAAGTGGGAGTTAATTTTCGAGATAAGTTAGTAATTGACAAAGTTCTCTAGTCACTATCTCCAAGTTACTAGAACTTCGTGATGAACTATAATATGCAAGGGATGACGAAAGTAATTCCCGAGCTCTTCGCGATGCTGAAATCGACGAAGGTAGAAATCAAGAAAGAGCATCAAGTGTTGATGGTTAACAAGACCACTAGTTTCAAGAAAAGGGCAAAGGGATAGAAGGGGAACTTCAAGAAGAATGGCAAGCAAGTTGCTGCTCAAGTGAAGAAGCCCAAGTCTGGACCTAAGCCTGAGACTGAGTGCTTCTACTGCAATGGAAATGGTCATTGGAAGTGAAACTACCCTAGATACTTGGCGGATAAGAAGGATGGCAAAGTGAACAAAGGTATATTTGATATACATGTTAGTTGTGTGTACTTTACTAGTATTTATAGCAACCCCTCGGCATTTGAAACTAATTCAGTTGCTAAGAGTAGTAACTCGAAACGGGAGTTGCAGAATGAACAGAAAGTAGTTAAGGGTGAAGTGACGACGTGTGTTGGAAGTAGTTCCAAGATTGATATGATCATCATCGCACACTCCCTATACTTTTGGGATTAGTGTTGAACGAGTAAATGTTATTTGGTGTTTGCGTTGAGCATGAATATGATTTGATCATGTTTATTGCAATACGGTTATTCATTTAAGTTAGAGAATAATTGTTGCTCTATTTACATGAATAAAACCTTCTATGGTCATACACCCAATGAAAATGGTTTGTTGGATCTCGATCGTAGTGATACACATATTCATAATATTGAAGCCAAAAGATGCAAAGTTAATAATGATAGTGCAACTTATTTGTGGCACTGCCATTTAGGTCATATTGGTGTAAAGCGCATGAAGAAACTCCATGCTGATGGGCTTTTGGAATGACTTGATTATGAATCACTTGATGCTTGCGAACCATGCCTCATAGGCAAGATGACTAAGACTCCATTCTCCGGAACAATGGAGCGAGCAACTGACTTATTGGAAACAATACATACTGATGTATGTGGTCCGATGAGTGTTAAGGCTCGCGGCGGGTATCGTTATTTTCTGACCTTCACAGATGATTTGAGCAGATATGGGTATATCTACTCGATGAAACATAAGTCGGAAACATTTGAAAAGTTCAAAGAATTTCAGAGTGAAGTAGAAAATCATCGTAACAAGAAAATAAAGTTTCTACGATCTGATCGCGGAGACGAATATTTGAGTTATGAGTTTGGTCTTCATTTAAAATAATGCGGAATAGTTTCACAACTCATGCCACCTGGAACACAGCGTAATGGTGTGTCCGAATGTCATAATCGTACTTTATTGGATATGATGCGATCTATGATATTTCTTACCGATTTACCACTATCGTTTTGGGATTATGCATTAGAGACAGCTACATTCACGTTAAATAGGGCACCATCTAAATCCATTGAGACGACACCGTATGAACTGTGGTTTGGCAACAAACCTAAACTGTCGTTTCTTAAAGTTTGGGGTTGCGATGCTTATGTGAAAAAGTTTGAGCCTGATAAGCTCGAACCAAAATCGGAGAAGTGCGTCTTCATAGGATACCCAAAAAGATACTGTTGGGTACACCTTCTATCACAGATCCGAAGGCAAGATATTTGTTGCTAAGAATGGATCCTTTCTAGAGAAGGAGTTTCTCTTCAAAGAAGTGAGTGGGAGGAAAGTAGAACTTGATGAGGTAAATTTACCTTCTCCCGAATTGGAAAGTAGTTCATCACAGAAATCAGTTCCAGTGATTCCTACACCAATTAGTGAGGAAGCTAATGATGATGATCATGAAACTTCAGATCAAGTTACTACCAAACCCCGTAGGTCAACCAAAATAAGATCCGCACCAGAGTGGTATGGTAATCCTGTTCTGGAGGTCATGTTACTTGACCATGACGAACCTACGAACTATGAGGAAGCGATGATGAGCTCAGATTCCGTGAAATGGCTTGAGGCCATGAAATCTGAGATTGGATCCATGTATGAGAACAAAGTATGGACTTTGGTTGACTTGCCCGATGATCGGCAAGTAATAGAGAATAAATGGATCTTTAAGAGGAAGACGGACGTTGATAGTAGTGTTACTATCTACAAAGCTCGAATTGTCGCAAAAATGTTTTCGACAAGTTCAAGGTGTTGACTACGATGAGATTTTCTCACTTGTATCGATGCTTAAAAGTTTGTCCAAATCATGTTAGCAATTGCCGCATTTTATGAAATTTGGCAAATGGATGTCAAACCTGCATTCCTTAATGGATTTCTTAAAGAAGAGTTGTATGTGATGCAACCAGAAGGTTTTGTCGATCCTAAAGGTGCTAGCAAAGTGTGCAAAGCTCCAGCGATCCATCTATGGACTAGTGCAAGCATCTCGGAGTTGGAATATACGTTTTGATAGTGTGATCAAAGTATATAGTTTTATATAGACGTGCGGTGAAGCCTGTATTAAAAGAAAGGGAGTGGGAGCACTATAGCCTTTCTGATAAGTATATGTGAGTGACATATTGTTGATCAAAAATGATGTAGAATTTTCTGGAGAACATAAAGGAGTGTTTGGAAGGAGTTTTTCAAAGAAAGACCTCAGTGAAGTTGCTTACACATTGAGCATCAAGATCTATAGAGATAGATCAAGACGCTTGATAAGATTTTTCAATGAATACATACCTTGACAGGATTTTGAAGTAGTTCAAAATGGAACAGTTAAAGAAGGAGTTCTTGCCTGTGTTGCAAGGTGTGAAGTTGAGTAAGACTCAAAACCCGACCACGGCAGAAAATAGAAAGAGAATGAAAATTCATTCCCTATGCCTCAGTCATAGGTTCTATAAAGTATGCTCTGCTGTGTACCAGACCTATTGTGTACCTCGCCATGAGTTTGGCAAGAGGGTATAATAGTGATCCAGGAGTGGATCACAGGACAGCGGTCAAAATTATACTTAGTAGAATAGGGAAATGTTTCTCGGTTATGGAGTTGACAAAGAGTTCGTCATAAAAAGTTACGTCGATGCAAGCTTTGACACCGATCTAGATGAATCTAAGTCTCGATCTAGATACATATTGAAAGTGGGAGCAAATAGCTAGAGTAGCTCCATGCAGAGTATTGTAGACATAGAAATTTGCAAAATACATACGGATCTGAATGTTGCAGACCCGTACAATAAAAATTTCTCTCACAAGCAAAACATGATCGCACCTTAGTGCTCTTGGGTATTATCCACATAGCAATGTGAACTAGATTATTGACTCTAGTAAACCCTTTGAGTGTTGGTCACATGGCGATGTGAACTATGGGTGTAAATCACATGGTGATGTGAACTATTTGTGTTAAATCACATGGCGATGTGAACTAGATTATTGACTCTAGTGCAAGTGGGAAACTGAAGGAAATATGCCCTAAAGGCAATAATAAAGTTATTATTTATTTCCTTATATCATGATAAATGTTTATCATGCTAGAATTGTATTAACCGAAAACTTTATACATGTGTGAATACATAGACAAAACAAAGTGTTCCTAGTATGCCTCTACTACACTAGCTCGTTAATCAAAGATGGTTAAGTTTCCTGACCATAGACATGTGTTGTCAATTGATGAATGGGATCACATCATTAGGAGAATGATGTGATGGACAAGACCCATCCGTTAGCTTAGCATAATGTAAGTGCATCTAGTGCCCCTTAGTGATTTTGGTGTATTGAAGACTTATAGGTTAAGGGACTGATGTGTTTATGAGTGTACACAGGTCTATAAGTCTACGAGGAGTTTGATATTTACAGAGAAAGTCGACCCCTAAAAGTGAAGTTCTTCGACTGAAGACTTTGGATTTCTGAAGACTTTCTGAAGACTTTGAAAGTGAAGAAATTGGTGTGACCTTGAAGACTTGGTATTCATTTGAGGAACATGAAGCGTGAAGACTTTTGTTTTCGTAGTTTCATTTTCTCTTCTTGAGTCATAGGAAACACCGTACTGTTAAAGGTGGTCGAGGAAATACTAAGGAAAAATTTCCATGTGATGCTCAACTCAAAATCCTACACCTACCAATCCATTCGAGTGAAGCCATTGGAAATCTCATACAGTTCAGTCATATTCTTCAGTGACAGAGACGAAGTTCTTCTGGTCTCTGAGGAATTTGTTCTGACTGAGGAGCTAGGAATTCTCCAGTGTGGTTTGCCTACACAGTGAGGAACATGATAGCCCTGAGGAATTTGATACTCAAATTTCCGACCGTTGCTGTGCTATGCGCCAGCTGTCCCAAAATATCTACCCACCTAACGGTCATATCATTGAAGGGCATTTATGTTTTATCATGTCGGGCTGCTCCCTAGGCTATAAATAGCCACCCCCTACAACCACTAGCTGGTTGGCTGCTCCGAGAGAAACTGACACTTGTCATTTGAGAGCATCCCGTCCTCCGAGGACTTTGAGCAAAAATCATCAAGTGAGGAAAAACCCAAACCCAAACACCTACAAACCCAAAGTGATTGAGCATCACTTAAGAGATTCATCCTGCGTGGATCCGACGCTTGTTACCTTTGTAGACTGTGCTTCTTCCAGACGGTTAGGCGTCATGGTCTAGAGCATCTAAGAGGAAATTGTGGATCGCCGAGTGACCGAGTTTGTGAAGGTTCGGAAGTCACCTGAAGACTTACCATGAGTGATTGGGCGAGGTCTGTGTGACCTTAGCTCAAGGGGAATACGGTGAGGACTAAGTGTCCTGGACTGCGTGTTCAGGACTGGGTGTCCGGGACTGTGTGTCCTCAGGTTTAAATACCTAGCCGCCCTAACACCCCGGGGGGTCAATGGGCCTTCATGGGCCTTAGTGGAAATAGAGGGCAGGAAGGGAGCTGTGGGGCGCGCCCCCCTAGGCCCAAACCGAATTGGTTTAGGGCTTGGTGGGCGGGCCCCGTCTTTCCTACTCTCCTTCTCCTCTTTCCTTCCCCTCCTAGGTGGACTTGGAAAGGGGGAACCTATTCCTAGTAGGAGTAGGATTCCCCCTTGGGGCGCACCCTATGAGGCCGCCGGCACCCTAGGACACACAAGTTGACAGTTGTCTTAGCCGTGTGCGGTGCCCCCCTCCACAGATTTCCACCTCGGTCATATTGTTGTAGTGCTTAGGCGAAGCCCTGCATCGGTAACTTCATCAACACCATCATCACGCCGTCGTGCTGACGAAACTCTCCCTCGACCTTAGCTGGATCTAGAGTTCGTGGGACGTCACCGAGCTGACCGTGTGCAAATCGCGGAGGTGCCATACGTTCGGTGCTAGGATCGGTCGGATCGTGAAGACGTATGACTACATCAATCGCGTTGTCATAACACTTCCGCTTTCCGTCTACAAGGGTACGTGGACACACTCTCCCGCTCGTTGCTATACATCACCTAGATGGATCTTGCGTGTGCGTAGGAAAAAATTTAAAATTACTGCACTCCCCAATAGAATATGGGGTGGCGCTCAATGAAGCACCGCAGCGGCGGCGTGAGGAAGATGTGTCGTCGCTGCAGTCATGGTAACGCGATCCTCAGTGCGGATGGGCGACGGGGAGCGTTGGCCAGAGGATCCGGCCATGGCGGCAATAGTGGAGGTGCGAGATCCATGAGGGAGTCACCTGCAGGATGTGGGCGGCGAGGATTGGAGTGAGAAGAGACAGAGAAGGCGCGAGAAAATTTTATCTGAGCCCGAGCTGTGTAGTACTTTTACTCGCTCAAAGCAATGAGGAATAAAATTTATACGCCGCTATAGCATTTACGATCGCTAGGTCCCTATTAGGGGAGTAAAGAAATTTACTTATGTAATCGGTTTTAACTATTTTAGTGGATTGGATCTAATTGGCTTTAACTGGTTTTAGTGCATTGGCTAGAGATGCTCTTAGTAGGTGTGCATTTCCATTTTGTTATTCCGGTTCCGCTCGTGCTCTGCGACTACCCATAGTGGGGATTAATTTACACTAGTAACATGCATATATTACTAATATGTGTTAATATCTCTATAGTGACGAGTAACATATGTATGGTGTCATGTAACACTTTATTTATTAGCTTGTAGACTTGTTTTGTCTTGATATGTCTGATGTTACTCATAAAGTCATAATATGAGTAACTAACTACTACCTCCATCCGGGATTATACGTCCGCCGAGCCAAAGCACTAGGACCGGGACATGGCCTTAAGGGCCCTCCCAATGCTCCACCTTGTATAGGTGCTAAGGCTGCCATGTAGGCGAAAAATATGATGTGGCAAGGTAATTAAGAGGAGAGAGGTGAGTGTGGTGACCGCAAGAAGAAACAATGCCAAGCGTATGACCCTAGACAAAACACTTCAATGAAAGAATCTCACAAATGCATGAAGAACTTTAGTTGCTAAATCATTAAACGATGGATGCTTAGCTACAACATCTTAGCACCAATGCATTGGGACTAGTTGTTAAGTTTTTTCATGTGATTAGCACTTCATCTTAGCACCAATGTATTGGAAGTAGCCTAAGGCTGGCCATAGTGGGGGTAACATAACTGATAACATGCACTTGGGACTAGCAAACATGCTTATGTGGCACACAATTAAATAAGAGAGAGAGGGATAGAGTAACATAGGTAGATACTGTATCATGTTAAATGCTATGCTACTTTGTGTCATGGATGGCAATAAATATGGTCATCTATGATACTACTTTATGATACTATGCACTATGAAAATAGTATCATATACTAGTATCATATGCATGATACTAGTATATGTTACTCCCCACTATGAGTAGCCTAATTAAGTGCATGCACGTCATTAAAGCTAGTTAGCTGTCAATTTGACAACATGCATGCACGCACTTTTTCAGTAGGTGGCTGCATGCTCGCGTCAAGGTTGGCTGCATGCAATCGACTGCAGCAAATGCAGCGAACATGGTGGGAATCGAGGGAAAAAGGCTGTACTTTAATCGCAGGGGACTTGTAAATCGAACGTCCTATCGTGGCTCGCGGGACGTATAATTCCGAACGGAAGTAGTAACTATGTTACTCAAATTATCTTTCTTCTCATTAAATTGTAGCCATATAAGCAAATTTATTACTAAGTTAGACTTATGTTATCACTGAAATTACTGAGAGGGTGCTTGATACATTTTAGTCTCATGACTAAAAGTAGTGAGACTAAAACTTGCTAGCCTCACCCATGCTTGGATCCAAATAATAAAGAGACTAAAATCAAGTTAATGAACATTTATTATCCTCCAAACCCTCCAATCCAGAACTCGCATGTGTTAAAGGAGAGTAGTTAAATGAGAAGAGAGAGGACTAATCCACATTTTAGTAGGGTACTCCTGACTAAAAAAATTTAATTTCAAGACTAGTTTTAGCCCCTCTTTAGTCAGGGGTGCTTGGAACTTTAGCCTCTTAAAGAGACTATTTTTAGTCAGACTAAAATAAATCCCTTGGATCCAAGCACCCTCTCAAGCTATGGGCTCGTAGCCACATAAGCAAAACAGTTTTGCTAAATCTCAGTCGTCTTAGTCGATGTTATATTCATAAAATATCTTACATTAAGATTCGTGTAAAGTTTTCTTGTCCGTCTTCTTTCTTACGTCAGTCGACTGAGACCTAGCCACACCCTAAGTAAATTTGTTAATAAGTTAGACCTTATATTAACACTAAAGTTAGTAAATTTATTAATAAGTTAGACCTTGTTACCGCGGAAGTTACTCTCGCTACGGGCAGCCTGAGCCCTGCACACACTATCGTGATTCAACCGTTGAGCAACCACTGTCCTCATGGACCCCACTACTTATTTATTTATTTATTTTAAAAAAAGGAGGATGTACCCTCGGCCTCTGCATCTGAAAGATGCATGCAGCCATATTATTAATTATTCACAAAGACCATACAAGGTGATACATCAATAAGTTTGGCCATCATCTTGGCAACACCGTTGCTACTCCTATCACCTTGATGAAAGCGTGCCGAATGTTCAGGCCTAATACCAAACAGACATCGCACTAAGGCCTAACATTTAAAGTCGGGTGTCCCCTCCAAGCCACTACCTGGATTGGGTCCCACACCGGCCAGGCACACTCCCAGTGAGCACCGCACGCTGCAAGGGATGTCACCTCCATCATCCCTCGGTCCATCCTCAAAGCAAAACTGTTGCACCAACCTTGCCAGGCCTCTCTGCCATCAACGCCACCATGACACTAGACAGCTTCCTCCTCCTGCGCAAGTCCCTCTCCAGACGCGCCCATCGCCGAACCTCCGCGGCGCCATGCCGCCAGGATCCGCCGTCGGCCTCGCGGTAGATGTAACACCGCTCCTCCTCTTGTCCCCTCCAGCCAGCGCATGCTCCAAAATGATGCCCCAGGAGGGACAACGACATCAAAGGTGCCATCATTGTCCGATTCGGTAGACCCAGATCTAGGGTTTCCCCCGGAGCTCACACCGTCGCTGCTGCTGGAGCTACGCGGCGCCCACCACCCATAGCATCTCTCGCCCGACCATCTGAGCCTCCCAAGATGGCGCCTCCATGGAGGTTACGACGCGCAGGGCGCCGCCGCCGCCGCCCAATCCAGACTGAATTTTGAACTTTCGTCCGGGAAGGGTTCGGATGTGGATAGGAGGGACCTCGGCTTCGCCTCCAAGGAGGGTAACGGCGTCGTGGGATGCCGCCGATGCTGGGCCGGACCAGCCGGTCAAAGTTTCCTCCGGTCCCCAAGCTATACCACCAAACCTCCGACTGTTCCGAATCAGACAACGAGACGAACCCGAGACCAGCAGAGATGCAAGTGCCATGGGGCTCAACCCACCAGGAAGGAGGATCAAGAAGGACAGCCGCCGTAGATCTCCAGGCGCTGGATCCAACGATCCGACGAGGCCAGCGGCATAGACCACCACCCTGCGCCGTCCGACAACATCCAAGCGCCAGATCCAGATGGATCCAGCCTGAACATGGCGACGCCCGCGACCACCCATCGGAAGGCCAAGCAGCCACCACCTCACCGTGGAGTCGCATCCAAGCCACAGCTGCCGCGCCGCGTCGCCGGCGCCGCAATGCACCGCCACCAAGATGCTCGCCCGCCATGCCGCCAGACCACGCGCTAGCCCGATGCCTCTTCGTGATCTGGTCGTCCCGCGCTGCCCAAGACGCTCCAAAGGGGAGAGATGCCCCGCCGCCGCCCAGCCGGCCAAGCTTTAACCGGCGGCGATGCGGACAACGGCGAAGAGAGGTGGAGGCGGATGAGGGACGAGGAGGATGGTGTCTAGGGTTCCCCCTGGGTCGCCCGCAGGGGCGACACGAGGAGGACGAGAGGTTGGATTCATACCTGAGTAGAAATCCTCCTAATTGCGGCTAATCTCAAAATCAGCAAACGGATATTCTCCCCCGCCGCCCCGCGTGAATGTGCATTGTGTGTATACATGTGTAAAAAAATGTTTTTTTTAACTCAAATGGAAGTCTCTTGTGTTCGTGCCGCCTATTCACTTATCTTCGTCCTGTTACAAGATTTTCCACGTGCGCACCCAAATCAAAACTTTCCACCGCAGCGACACCGCAATCCCATGTACATAGGGCAAGATTCAGTACAACTATCAATCCACTGACAGGAAATAATGTTCATCTAAGGTTGTCTAAATTTCAGTTTCACATAAATATATATTTACTGAAAGATTTCCACTATTTGCACCAGAAGGCGTCGTAAATGGTCCTCGAATGTGTTATTTATGTCAAGCCAGGATGAAGGGGATCAGGCAATCAAAGATTCAGTAGAATAGAAGTTCGACATGAATATATGCTCACTAAAACACTTCCACTATTTGCACCAGAAGGCGCCAAATATGGCCATCAACTGCGTTCTTCCCTCCGAGCTGTCTCACGGTCCTCTTAAATTGGTACTTCTTGTCAATACCCAGCCGGCTGTTTAGATTTCCTTGTGCGAATGTGGCTCTCTAAGTAATCAATCATACAAACTATCAGTTTTGTTTCAGGGAGAAACAACAATTACCGAACAGAAGACTCAGGCTAAAGTAAAACATCTTGCATTTAGTGCAGAGCAGCCATGACAAACACAGCACACTAGTACAAAACTGGGCTTTGGTCACAGGGCAATATTCACATTAGTCCCGGTTCAGTCACGAACCGGGACTAATGTGAGCATTGGTCCCGGTTCGTGCGGCCAAGGGCCTGCCGGGCCTCGTGGGGGCATTGGTCCCGGTTCGTCCGGACCCTTTGGTCCCGGTTGGTGGGACAAACCGGGACCAATGGGCCACGCTCCTGGTCCACCACCCTTTAATCCCGGTTCATACCACAAACCGGGACTAAAGGGCTGGTCCTAGTTGCGGCCAGTGTTTAGTCCCACCTCGCCAACCGAAGGGCGCTCACACCAGTTTATAAGCCCGTCCCTCTATGCCTTGTTGAGCTTCTCTTAAAGTGAAAATAGATGCCCTTATATAGGGAATTTCACCTAAATTCACAGTAAATTGAAATTTACTGTGAATTTAGGTTTAATTTTCTCTATAAGCGCATCTATGTTTATTTTTTTATATTTATAAAATAAATAAACCTTAATAAAATAAATAAAACTAAATAAACCATAATAAAATAAAATAAAATAAACTGTAGTAACTACAATAAATAAACCTTAATAAATTAAGTAAAAATAGCAGCAGTAAAATAAATAAAAATAGCAGCAGTAAAGTAAATAAAAATAAAATAATTAAAGTAAAATACATAAGTAATTAGAAATAAAATAAATAAGTTTTTTGTGGTAAGTAGAAACAAAACAAAACAAATAAAGCAAAAGAGAAAAAAACAGAGGAAAAAAATTATGCCACCTACTGGGCCACCACGGCCTGAATACGACTAGAAACCCATCCATGGGCCAGGATTCAGGCCCGTAGAAGGCCCAGTAGGCCCCATAGGCAAAGAGAACATTTAGGCCCGAAAGCCTGCAGTTGAGAGGAGTTCGAGAGGGTGGGCGCTGCAGCGCTTATAAACCACTCTCGAGCTCTCTCAACTAGCGAGGTGAGACTAAACTTTTGACGTGGGGCAGCACAAGGCCTTTGGTCCCGGTTGGTGCCACCAACCGAGACTAAAGGGGACATTGGTCCCGGTTCGTGGCACCAACCGGGACCAAAGGCCTTTAGTCCCGGTTGGTGCCACCAACCGGGACCAATGAGTTCCCTATATATACCCCATCGCCACAGCAGAGCACCCCAGAGTGCTCTGTTTTTTCTGGCCGGCGAGGGGAGGGCATTTTGGTGCTCTAGCTCACCTCCTATGCACATGAGGTGTTCGATGAAATGTCTGAGCCACACTAGTTAATCTTTGTCCTCTCGAAACTCGACCTCCGAGCTCCATTTTCCCCGAGATTTGTCTAGGTTTAGCGGTCCGTCATGTCCCGTCCCCGTCTTCACCACCGTCGATCGCCCGCGCCGATCTCGTCGCCAGCACCACCGTGGTGAGCATCTTGTTCTTATCTTCTTTCTGAAAGGAATAAAATTCTTACTTTAGATAGTTACTTGTCTAATTTTGTTACTTTTATTGTTCCTTCTTATTACATAGTGCGATGGTTTTGGTATCCGCCCCCGTCGGCCCTCGTCCTGTCTATGATTCGGATGTGGTATATATTATCTTTTTATAACTATTTGGTTCATTTATTGTTTATGACAAATATACCAACCAACGTGACATAGATTTTATTTATCTAGGAGGTGGTTGAACCGGAAATTCTAACCGACCCTATTGTCGAGAGGTTAAATTTAGTTGAAGAAGAAAACAATTACTTGAAGGAAACAATAAAAAAATTGAGGAGGAGAAGATGATATTGGAGTTGCATGTTGCGGATGTCGTCGATGATCACGAGATCAAGATGGATGCAATGCGCTTGAAGATTAGAAAGATTAGAAAATATGCCATTCATACCGAGGCTTGGTATCATTATGTCGTTGGATCAATTGTTACCTTGGTTGCGATTATGATCGCATTTGTTATCGCATTGAAATGTTTTACATAGTTTCAATGTATGGTTTAATTAATTAGATGCTTTGGAGAGCTATATATATGTTGTTAGATGAGAACTATGTATGTACTTTGGTTCTAATGTGATGATGAACTTCTATTAATTTGGTCACTTAATTATCTATTCATGATGTTCTGTAATGGTTTTTGACACACTTAATTATATATAATGCACGCAGATGAACCGGCAATGGATGTACGGTGACAGACACACCTCCGAGTACATTAAGGGCGTGCATGATTTTCTCGAAGTGGCTGAGGCAAACAAGCAGAATGGTTTTATGTGTTGTCCATGCCCTATATGTGGGAATACGAAGTCTTACTCTGACCGGAAAATCCTTCACACCCACCTGCTTTACAAGGGTTTCATGCCACACTATAATGTTTGGACGAGGCACGGAGAAATAGGGGTTATGATGGAAGACGGCGAAGAAGAAGAGGACGATGACAACTATGTGCCCCCTGAATACGGTGATGCTGCAACGGGGGAAGCTGCTGAAGATCAAGAGGAACCAGACGATGTGCCCAATGATGCTGCAAGGGGGGAAGCTACTGGAGATCAAGAGGAACCAGCGCGATCTCCGCCGGGTCATTGTCGATGCAAGGAAGCAATGCGAAAGTCAAAAGGAGAAGCTGAAGTTCGATCGCATGTTAGAGGATCACAAAAAAGGGTTGTACCCCAATTGCGAAGATGGCAACACAAAGCTCGGTACCGTACTGGAATTGCTGCAGTGGAAGGCAGAGAATGCTGTGCCTGACAAAGGATTTGAGAAGCTATTGAAAATATTGAAGAAGAAGCTTCCAAAGGATAACGAATTGCCCGACAGTACATACGCAGCAAAGAAGGTCGTATGCCCTCTAGGATTGGAGGTGCAGAAGATACATGCATGCCCTAATGACTGCATCCTCTACCGCGGTGCGTACAAGGATCTGAACGCATTCCCGGTATGCGGTGCATTGCGGTATAAGATCAGACGAGATGACCCTGGTGATGTTGACGGCGAGCCCCCCAGGAAGAGGGTTCCTGCGAAGGTGATGTGGTATGCTCCTATAATACCACGGTTGAAACGTCTGTTCAGAAACGAAGAGCATGCCAAGTTGATGCGATGGCACGTGAGGACCGTAAGAAAGACGGGAAGTTGAGAGCACCCGCTGACGGGTCGCAGTGGAGAAAAATCGAGAGAAAGTACTCGGCTGAGTTTGCAGCTGACCCAAGGAACGTATGGTTTGGTTTAAGCGCGGATGGCATTAATCCTTTCGGGGAGCAGAGCAGCAATCACAGCACCTGGCCCGTGACTCTATGTATGTATAACCTTCCTCCTTGGATGTGCATGAAGCGGAAGTTCACTATGATGCCAGTTCTCATCCAAGGCCCTAAGCAACCCGGCAACGACATTGATGTGTACCTAAGGCCATTAGTTGAAGAACTTTTACGGCTGTGGAATGGAAACGGTGTACGTACGTGGGATGAGCACAAACAGGAGGAATTTAACCTGCACGCGTTGCTGTTTGTAACCATCAACGATTGGCCCGCTCTCAGTAACCTTTCAGGACAGACAAACAAGGGATACCACGCATGCACGCACTGTTTAGATGACACTGAAAGTATATACCTGGATAAAAGCAGGAAGAATGTGTACCTGGGCCATCGTCGATTTCTTCCGACCAACCATCAATGTCGAAAGAAAGGCAAGCATTTTAAAGGCGAGGCAGATCACCGGAAGAAGCCCGCCATGCATACCGGTGATCACGTACTTGCTATGGTCAATGATTTACACGTAATCTTTGGAAAGGGTCCCGGCGGACTAGCTGTTCCGAATGATGCTGAGGGACACACACCCATGTGGAAGAAGAAATCTATATTTTGGGACCTACCCTACTGGAAAGAGCTAGAGGTCCGCTCTTCAATCGACGTGATGCACGTGACGAAGAACCTTTGCGTGAACCTGCTAGGCTTCTTGGGCGTGTATGGGAAGACAAAAGATACACCTGAGGCACGGGAGGACCTGCAACGTTTGCACGAAAAAGACGGCATGCCTCCGAAGCAGTATGAAGGTCCTGCCAGCTACGCTCTTACGAAAGAAGAGAAAGAAATCTTCTTTGAATGCCTGCTCAGTATGAAGGTCCCGACTGGCTTCTCGTCGAATATAAAGGGAATAATAAATATGCCAGAGAAAAAGTTCCAGAACCTAAAGTCTCATGACTGCCACGTGATTATGACGCAACTGCTTCCGGTTGCATTGAGGGGGCTTCTACCGGAAAACGCCCGATTAGCCATTGTGAAGCTATGTGCATTCCTCAATGCAATCTCTCAGAAGGTGATCGATCCAGAAATCATACCAAGGCTAAGGAGTGATGTGGTGCAATGTCTTGTCAGTTTCGAGCTGGTGTTCCCACCATCCTTCTTCAATATCATGATGCACATCCTAGTTCATCTAGTCGACGAGATTGTCATTCTGGGGCCCATATTTCTACACAATATGTTCCCCTTTGAGAGGTTCATGGGAGTCCTAAAGAAATATGTCTATAACCGCGCTAGGCCAGAAGGAAGCATCTCCATGGGCCATCAAACAGAGGATGTCATTGGGTTTTGTGTTGATTTCATTCCTGGCCTTAAGAAGATAGGTCTCCCTAAATCGCGGTATGAGGGGAGACTGACTAGAAAAGGCACGCTTGGAGGGGGGACTCAATAATATGCAGGGACGGGCATTCTTGGTCTCAAGCACACTACACAGTTCTACATAACTCTACCTTGGTGACCCCGTATGTCGATGAACACAAGAACAGTCTGCGCTCCAAACACCCGAAGCAGTGTGACGACTGGATTACATGTGAACACATTAGGACTTTCAACAGTTGGTTGGATGAGGGGACCATCTTCGACTGTATTGACTTGCAAAGGATACGAGATAAATGGGAATACATTTTACACGATCGCCCAAGATCAAAAGAGCACCAACCAAAACAGCGGTGTCCGCTTTGATGCAGCAACCGAGAGGGGAAAGGACACATATTATGGTTACATAATGGACATATGGGAACTTGACTACGGACATGATTTTAAGGTCCCTTTGTTTAAGTGCAAATGGGTCAATCTGTCAGGAGGCGGGGTACAGGTAGACCCACAGTACGGAATGACAACAGTGGATCTGAACAATCTTGGGTACACTGACGAACCGTTCGTCCTAGCCAATGATGTGGCACAGGTTATCTATGTGAAGGACATGTCTACCAGACCGAGGAAAAGAAAAGATAAGGAAGCGAATACATCATACGATGAGCCAAAGCGCCACATAGTTCTTTCAGGAAAAAGGGACATTGTGGGAGTGGAGGGCAAGACAGACATGTCTGAAGATTATGAAAAGTTTCATGAAATTCCTCCCTTCAAAGTCAAGGCTGACCCAAGCATCCTGATAAACGATGAAGATTATCCATGGTTACGGCGCAATAAGAAAATGACACAAG
The DNA here is from genome assembly GCF_018294505.1 of Triticum aestivum. Classification (NCBI taxonomy): domain Eukaryota; kingdom Viridiplantae; phylum Streptophyta; class Magnoliopsida; order Poales; family Poaceae; genus Triticum; species Triticum aestivum. The sequence continues at coordinate 110,594,640 of NC_057814.1, read as the reverse complement.
CGAAGAAAAAGTGAAGACTTTCTCCCGCAACTATTATGATGATACCATGCCAACGTTGTAATATACGAGTATGATACCATTGTCCGTTTTGTACAAGAAGTGCATCTAGTTTTTGCCGTAACCCTCTCAACTTTCTTGCACATGCTATGTGGATGAAATGATGATACCATGCCAACTTTCAACCTTCTCAGAGTTCATTTGAAATGCTTATCAATTTTAGGGTCTTATAGCTCAAAATAATTAGTAAATGCATGAAAAATAACAGGCCAAAAAATAAAAATTATGCCACCTACTGGGCCACCACGGCCTGAATACGATTAGAAACCCATCCATGGGCCAGGATTCAGGCCCGCAGAAGGCCCAGTAGGCCCACAGGCATGTACAAAGAGGTTAGGCCCGTAAGCCTGCTTTAGAGAGGAGCTCGACAGCTCAGGCGCACCGCACCTTATAAATAGGTGCGGCTCTCTCTCAGCTAGCGAGGTGGGACTAAACTCACCACCACGCCGCTGTGCAAGGCCATTGGTCCCGGTTGGTGGCACGAACCGGGACAAATTCCACCCTTTGGTCCCTGTTGGTGCCACGAACCGGTACTAATGAGGCTGTGGCCCCACGAGCACCTTTAGTACCGGTTTGTGGCACGAACCGGTACTAGAGTTTCTTACTAAGCAGTTTTTTAGTCCCACCTCGCTAGCTGAGAGGCACTACGAGCGGTTTATAAGCCCTGAGTGCAGAGACGATGAAGAAGAGGCGCAATGCTCACGTTGCTTAGCTTCAAGCCTTGAGGAATAAGGTAGACTGCATGGAGATATGTGCAGTACAGTCTACACTATTCCGAAAGGCTTGAAGCAAATCAACGAGCATTGCGCCTCTTTTTTATTTTTAATAACTTATTACAACTCCGGACTTCTTGTGTTCCGACAAAATAAAATAAACTTTAATAAAATTTATGAAACTAAAATTAACAAAGTATTTTCTGTTCAAAACATTATAAGAAACCTCTATTATTATTGAAACTAAAATCATATAAAATTGATGCAACTAAAATTATCGAAGTATTTTCTATTCGAAATCATTAAAAGCAAAAATAATTTTCATAAAGAACTTTTTTTGAGAGAAACTTTAATAGCAAAAACAATTATCATAAATTAAATAAATAAGTAATTAGAAACAAAATAAACTAAAATAAATAAGTTTTTTGTTGTAAGTAGAAACAAAACAAAATAAATAAAGCAAAAAAGAAAACAAAAAAACTAAATACAGCAAAAAAATCGTAAAGAACTTTTTTGA
>NC_057814.1:110517522-110592484 GCF_018294505.1 Triticum aestivum | reverse complement strand
GATCGAGCACCGCTCTTGCGCCCGAGTGCCCCTTGCTCTCTGCCGCCCCTGCTCCATGGTCGCCGCCGGCCCCGACGCATTGAAGAGCAGAAGGAGAGGAGAAGGAGAGGAGAAGGAGAGGAGAGGAGAAGGAGTGGAGCAACAGTAAGACGCCGTCCAATTTTCTGAAATTTCTGAATTTTTTTACAGATATGAACAGTGCATATAGAGGGTGTTTGATCAAATGCTAGATGGCTTTGGGCATTTTTAGAATTTATGATATTTTTTGTGGTGAGGTACTGATGCAAGACAAAGGTGATGGCAAAATTTCAGAATTTTTGGATTGGTTTAGAATAGGTTTTCAGCAAGGAATTTGAATCTGGTTCAAATTTCATTTGAATGGAATTTGAAAATTTTGAACTATGGATCAGAAGGTTTTTGGTGAAATGGAGTGTGGGTACTTTCATGAAGTTGGAGTAATTTTTGTGGTTGTAAAAGAGTTAGGAAAATTTAGAATGTGCTAAATATGTCAAAAAATGTTTTTTTGTTCATATACAGAAAGTTTTTATATATGACTATGGATATATGAGCAATGATGATCCATGGATGTATGCATTGATATATATGAGAAACGATGTTCATAGAATATTTACCAAGTATATATGTATTTTTGTTCATAGCATTTTTTCCATTTATATATGTATGTGGCTATAGATGGATATATATGAGAAATGATGATCCATGGAAAAGTTTTATATATGCAAAAGTTACATTTTTAGAAAAGTTTTATATATCTAGCTAGGAAAGGAAGAAGAAGAAAAAGAAGGAGAGGAAAAAGGAAAATAAGAAGAGGAAGAAAGGAGAAGAAGAGGAGAGGAAGAAGAGGAGAAATAAATAAGAAGAGGAAAAAAGAAGAAAAAGAAGAGGAGAAGAAGAAAGGAATAGAAGAGAAGAAGAAAAAATAGAAAAAATTCTATTTTTTCTTCTTCTCTCCTCTATTTCTTTCTTCTTCTCCTCTTTTTTTTCTTCGATCTTCTCCTCTATTCCTTTTCTTCTTCTCCTCTTTTTATTTCTTCTTCGTTTTCTTATGTTTTATCAGGTCTGTCGTCGTCGATATACCCCTCTCCCGATAACTTCAACACGAGGGGGGGTCGATATACCCCCTCCCCGCCGATAATATTATTTTCCCATGTACGTATGTCGTCGTTGTCGATATAACCCCCTCCCGATAACTTCAACACGTGGGGGGGGTCGATATACCCCCTCCCCGATAACATTATTTTCCCATGTATGTATGTTGTCGTTGTCGATATATATAACTCCCTCCCAGATAACTTCGACATGATGGACGGTCGATATTTATACCCCCTCTCGACCGTGATAACTTATACCACGGGAGCACCCCGGGCCCTCTCGCTCGACCAAAACTCTCGAGGACACCCAAACCCTAGAAAAAAATGATGTCGGTCTCCTACCCCCTCCCGCCGCGCCCCTACCCTTGAAGCGTTGCCTAGGCCACCCCAAACCCGGAATAAGCTAGGTCTACGTTTGCACTAATATATCCACCTGCTGTCATGTTTGTGTAATAATTGCCATGTTGTAATATTTGCAGAAACAATGAAGCACGGACGAGACGAGCAAGCGGAAGAGGTGTTGGGGGACATAATCTTAGCCGGGGGTGATATCTTGTCGTATCTTAACGACAATGATGGTCTGGAAGAACAGGGTGAAGAAGCAGGCTACGGTGATCGAAGAGTGGAGGAGGAAAGACATGATTATGATGGCTCTGGTGACCCAATGCTGGTGCAAGAAGGAGCCCGTGGTGATGGCTCCGGTGACCGAACAGAGTCCGGCCAGGTAAATATATTAGTTAAGCCTGTGCTGACTAGCTAATTGATGCATTCATTGTTTTGGTATGTACACATATTAATTAACACTCGTCTTTCTTCTTTTTTCTAGCCCTCCAGATCAAGCACATCTTTGGTAAAGAGACGAGGCCCGAAGAGAAAGTTGCGCTCGGATGAAAGGTTTGATATCACAGCAATCGCGCGCGACGGCCAACCGATTGAACCCATCCGGACAAAAGATGCATTTGCTGCTCAGTGCGGGGTTCTAGTTAGGGACAAGATCCCGATCAGCATCCAGCAATGGTATAAGCCTAAGAAGGAAGACCCTGAGGTGTCTTATGTCAATGATATGTAGAAAGATGATCTTTCGACTGAGCTGAAGGCAAATTTCACCCTACCGCCAGAGGAGGATCCGGAGAAGCCAGTTATAGAGCAATTAATCAAGTATCATGCTCTTAAGAAGATGGCAGACCTATTCAGGAGGTGGAAGAATGAGCTGAAAACGTTTGTCGACAAAGAAGAGACACCAGTATTCATCGGCCGGTATGAGAAGATCAGAGATCACTAGCCCGCATTTGTGGCCCACAAGACATCGGAAAAGAGTAAGAAGATGTCAGCGACAAACAAGAAGAATGCTGCGAAGAAGAAGCTTCACCATCGCACGGGGTCAGGTGGCTACCTCAAAGCCCGACCTAAGTGGGCCAAGGCTGAGAATGATCTGCTTGAAAAGGGATCGAACCACAGACAATGAACTGGACAAACCGTTGCCGGACTTGGTTCTTCGGGGCTGGCGGAACCTTGGACCCTGTATCAGGGAGGTGCGTTTGGACGAACGAGCTTTTGAGAATACCAGTCAAGAAGATTCGGCAATATATCGATAGAGCGCAGGAAGGGACGTTCATTCCAGACAGAGAGAACGACGAGCTCACAATGGCCCTCGGGAATCCTGAGCACCCTGGACGGACACGAGGCATGCCAGGCTCCGTCTCGTGGAAGGCTGGTTTTCCGGACGCGAGCGGTTACAAAAGCCAGGAGAGGAGGAAAAAAGTGGAGCAGATCAAAATTCAGAAGCTGCACGAAAGGGTTCAAGCGCTAGAGGAACGAGACGGCAATCGACATGCCGAAACTGCCCCTGAAACTACACCGCCATCTCAGCGGAGAAGCAGCGTGGCTTCCACCGAGCTGCTTCAGCTGGAGCATGCGGCTCCTGCTAGCTACCCCGTGGATGCTATCACAGAGTCTCAACATTGCCACCTTATGGCGGAATGGCAGAACTTCAAAGTCAAGGCGGCTGTTGGCTCTATTTTACCTCCTGAACCCGGCGCAACCTACCATTGCCGGCCGATTCCAGAAGGATATGCTAGGGTGATGGTGGATGAAATAACGGAGGGATTTGAGGAGCTCCAGCTTGACCACCCTACCGGTGAAGGGGAGACTCGGCTGGGTTCTGCTCTGAAGACTCCATGCCTATGGCGGAAGGAGCTCATCAAGCTTCCGAACTGGACGGCTCCGGCGAGTAAGGGCACTCCGCCTCCTCCTCCGCCTCCTCCTCCGGCGAGTGATCAGGGCACTCAGCCTCCTTCTCTGGCGCGTGGCGGCACTCCGCCTCCTTCTCCGCCACCGCCGGCGCGCCAGAGCAGCCAGCCTCCTCCTTCTCCGCCTCGTCAGCAAGGGCGGAAGAGACCCGCCGCCGCTGCGGCTGCTCCGGCGCGTCGTAGTCCTTCTCCTCCGCCTCGTAAGCAAGGAAAGAAGACAGACGCAGCCGCTCCATCTGCTCTGCCGGCGTCTAGCAGTACAGCTGCCAGAGGCGGGAGGCAATACAGATTCAGTCCTTCTCTGAAGACTCTAGAGAAGTTACCATACGAGAGGACCGAGGAGGAAACCAGGAAGATCGTGCGAGCCGAAGTGACAAACTTCTTTGAAGGGGTGAAAGCAAAGAAACATCCACCTCCGGAGGAGAAGGTAGATCCGGTGAAAGCAAAGCGCACTCTGGCTGCCCTGACAAAACCACCAAAGTCTCCGCCGAGAGGCAACTATGAGCGCATTCTTGCAAAGACATATGCCGAAGCGGAGCGGTCGGGAAGTACTGTCAGTGATAAAAGGTTAAAAGAACGACGAGCTGGGAAAAAAATTGCCCAGCTCGGCGAACAAGTGAACCAATCGTGCCCCCCGCTCAAGGTGTCAAAAGACATCGTCGCTAATGATCCGAGTATGGTTCCCGGTTATAGCAATCTTGGAGATTACCTGCCCGACAATGTACATTATGAAATCATGGAGGTGGACGAACAAAAATACCATTACGGGAAGCCTCTCGTCAAAGATGAAAGATCTCTAAGCACGATGATGCGAAGACTACATGATTGGAACATGAAAACCTGCAGAGAGTCTGATGGGATGGATACTTTGACGCTAAGAGTTAAACCGGAGCATGACCTCGTTGGAATTGATCTGCTGAATGTTCCATTTGAGGATTTCTTCCAGTTTTACAATCAAAAGGCCCTCGATAAAACAATGATCACTTGCTACTGTCTGTAAGTAGTACTACTTCTGTCATTAAGTCTCTCTATATAGGTCAGCTCTTTCATTGCATGTATTTATACTTATCCTCACTATATTATGCAGATTGAAGATCGCCGAATTGAAGAAAAGACAAATCGGTGATATTGGGTTCATTAACACAAATCTCATAGATGCATATACGGTTGAAAAACATCCCAAAGAAGCCGAGGCCAACTTGCTACAATCGTTGGTATTAAATCAAAACAAAGATATAATACTCTTTCCTTACAACTTCAAGTGAGTGTTACTGTCTTGTGCATATTCGGTTTCCCTTATTAGTCCAGGTTATGGTAATGTAATTGATGACTTATGCATGCATGCGCAGCTTCCACTATATTCTCCTAGAGATTAAGCTTGAGCAGGGAGTAGTAACCGTCTTAGACTCGAGACGAAAAGATCCCCAGGACTATGCGAACATGACTCAAATGCTTGAGAAGTAAGTTAAATCGATCATTATCCACCATATCAGCAACTTTGTTCATTTCCTGATATCAAGTAATTGTTTTCTTTGTCTGGCAGGGTTTGGAGAAAATTCACCTCAAAAGCTCCGGGACTGCCGAAGAAGCTGTAATTTAATCACCCGAAAGTAAGTACTATAGTAGCATGTTCCGCGCATCTCCTAGTGATTCAAGCGCTAGTTTCATCAATACCATTTAGCATGCTTGCTTATCAGTTTGATTGACCTCTATTTCTTGTAAAGTGGTTGTGGCAGGAACCCGGGAATAATTACTATGGATACTACGTTTGCGAGTCCATCCGCTACACGACCTGTGAGCGGGGCTACACTGAAGAACAATATGAAGTGCGTAAGCAATAATATTCACAATTTTATTTTATTACCATCATTTGTGTTGGGTTTCATTTATTCATATATATATATATGTATTGACCCCCTTCTTCAAATTAGATGTTTCGAAAGCGGGATGAACTCCTAGCACCAGATCGTATGCGAGGAATTCAAGAGGAATTGGCGGCATTCTTCCTTGACCACGTGATCGCTGAAAACGGAGAATACTATGTGGACCCTGTGTTCCTACAATTTAATTAGGAGATTGTATTGGAAGAGATAATTATTGTATATATGTAGCCGGTAGTGTCGGATAGATATACGAGAACTTGTTGTTCGACCAATATCTTGGAGAAGGAGAGGTGGTCGATATCACTTCTCTCTGTATGCATATGTTCATGACGATCTTCTCTTTCCTTCATTTGATTACTAGCTAGCGTGTCTACTCCTCTCCATACGTATATAGTACTTAGCGTCGACCAAGCACGGAGATAAGAGAGGACACTTCTCTCTATTAATTAGCTAGCTAACACAATATATGAAACACCTAAATTAACCCCCCAAAACCCCTAAACCACCCCCTTTCAAAAAAACAAAAACCTCAGCTCCTGCCAGCTGCTGACGCGTGGATGCCTATTGGTCCCGGTTGGTGACACCAACCGGGACAAAAGGCCCTACCTATTGGTCCCGGTTGGTGGCACCAACCGGGACCAAAGGCCCTCCTGCCTGGGCTCCCCGCACCGGCCACGTGGACGACCTTTAGTCCCGGATCATGTAAGAACCGGGACTAAAGGGCTAGGGCATTAGTAATGACCCTTTAGTCCCGGTTCCAGAACCGGGACTAAAGGCCCTTATGAACCGGGGTAAAAGCCCCTTTTCCTACTACTGGCCGTGCATGTCTATTAAGCAAGGAATGGCAACGTGTGCTATATACTAATCAAATAGATTCCTATCCATAAGCAATCATAACAAATAGAGGTGGGAATTAACACCTTCATCGTCATTGATCCGTATGCGGTCATTGATGTTTGCTCCATTCATCCTACATTTTTCATTTGAGTTTCATAACTGTCGGAATCACATGAGCTATCAACCTATTGTATTATTGCACAATGTAGTTGATACTGGATTCTCTTGCAGGCACAAATGTAAACACAACCTTGCTATAATTATTTTTACATGCTATAGTTCAATTAGAAACAGACGTTTCCAACCAATCATTGCCAGGTTCACTTGAGATCATACTTGTTACAAATTATTATACACTGCATTATTAATCATTGACAGAGTTTTGTTAGTCAGATTTTATTCTTTTGGAGTATAAAGGAACTAACAAACATATAATATAAGAAGTTTAATCAATCTTAATTAGGTCTCTATGAATGTTTACTCTCGACCAAAATTTTAAATAAGGTCACATTAATTTGGTTAATTTATAATAATCAGAGAAACCACATAACCAATCAGAGCTAGATATATGCACCAAAAAGGCCACATCAATTCAATTAAGCATGCACCATAAAGATAGATCAGTTGTTCTCCAAATTTTGCATCCATGTTGTAGCACAGAAGTGTACACGAAGGGATTCCCCATTTATTTGGATGAACATTTCACTAAATAAGGTAAAAAACTGAAACATTCACCATCCCAGAACATCAACTATCATCTATACAAAAATAATTTATCTAAAAGTTGTATGAAACCAAGTTCCTTGTCATAATTTAATTACTGGGGATTAACAACATAATTGATTATCCTCAGGAGGAATAAAATCATCATACAAAGGAAAATGTGAACAACAGATAAAAGATCAAGCATGCACGTTGAAAGGCGTGAAGGAAGGAATGAGAAAAAGTAGCACCTACTATGGGACCAGCAATCCGACTGTCAAGAATCAAGAGCACCAGTAGATGGCAATTACTTTTGGATCCAACACCAAACACTAACCGCATCCCAACAAGAAAATGAGTGTAAATGAGCAACAGGACGACAGAAGACCTTGATGAGAGGAGAACGTTAAAAGATATCGGGTACAGATGATCAGACAGGGAAGCAAGAAATCACCTCTCCCATCGTCAGTTCCCTCTCTAGTCACTTTCTTCTCCGGTCCAGCCGCAAGTGACGCCCCTTGATACGTCTCCAACGTATCTATAATTTTTGATTGTTCCATGCTATTATATTATCCATATAGGATGTTTTATATGCATTTATATCCTATTTTATATGATTTTTGGACTAACCTATTAACCTAGAGCCCAGTGCCAGTTTCTGTTTTTCCTTGTTTTTGAGTTTTACAGAAAAGGAATACCAAACGGAGTCCAATTGACGTGCCAATTTTTGATTATTTTTATGGACCAAAAGAAGCTCCCGGAGTAAAAGAGTTGGGCCAGAAGAGTCCCGAGCCATCCACGAGGGTGGAGGGCGCGCCCTACCCCCTGGGCATGGGCCCCTATCTCGTGGACGACTCGGCGACCCCCTGACGTGAGACCGACGCCAAAAATTCCTATAAATACAGAAACCTCCAGAACATAACCTAGATCGGGAGTTCCGCCACCGGAAGCCTCTGTACCCACCACAAACCAATCGGGACCCTGTTCCGGCACCCTGTCGGAGGGGGATCCCTCACCGTTGGCCATCTTCATCATCCCGGTGCTCTCCATGACGAGGAGGGAGTAGTTCACCCTCGGGGCTGAGGGTATGTACCAGTAGCTATGTGTTTGATCTCTCTCTCGTGTTCTTGATTTGGCACGATCTTGATGTATCGCGAGCTTTGCTATTATAGTTGGATCTTATATATGATGTTTCTCCCCCTCTACTCTCTTGTAATGGATTGAGTTTTCTCTTCGAAGTTATCTTATCGGATTGAGTCTTTAAGGATTTGAGAACACTTGATGTATGTCTTGTGTGGGATACCCGTGGTGACAATGGGGTATTCTATTGATTCACTTTATGTATGTTTTGGTGATCAACTTGCGGGTTCCGTGACCTTGGGAATCTATGCATAGGGGTTGGCACACGTTTTCGTCTTGACTCTCCGGTAGAAACTTTGGGGCACTCTTCGAGGTTCTATGCGTTGGTTGAATAGATGAATCTGAGATTGTGTCATGCATATCGTATAATCATACCCACGGATACTTGAGGTGACATTGGAGTATCTAGGTGACATTAGGGTTTTGGTTGATTTGTGTCTTAAGGTGTTATTCTAGTACGAACTCTATGATAGATCGAACGGAAAAAATAACTTCGTGTTATTTTACTACGGACTCTTGAGTAGATCGATCAGAAAGGATAACTTTGAAGTGGTTTCGTACCCTACCATAATCTCTTCGTTTGTTCTCCGCTATTAGTGACTTTGGAGTGACTCTTTGTTGCATATTGAGGGATAGTTATATGATCCAGTTATGTTATTATTGTTGAGAGAACTTGCACTAGTGAAAGTATGAACCCTAGGCCTTGTTTCAACGGATTGCAATACCGTTTTGCTCACTTTTATCATTAGTTACCTTGCTGTTTTTATATTTTCAGATTACAAAAACCTATATCTACTATCCATATTGCACTTGTATCACCATCTCTTCGCCGAACTAGTGCACCTATACAATTTGCCATTGTATTGGGTGTGTTGGGGACACAAGAGACTCTTTGTTATTTGGTTGCAGGGTTGTTTGAGAGAGACCATTTTCATCCTACACCTCCCACTGATTGATAAACCTTAGGTCATCCACTTGAGGGAAATTTGCTACTGTCCTACAAACCTCTGCACTTGGAGGCCCAACAACGTCTACAAGAAGAAGGTTGCGTAGTAGACATCAAGCAATTTCTGGAGCCGTTGCCGGGGAGGTGAGTGCTTGAAGGTATATCTTTAGATCTTCCAATTGAATCTTTTAGTTTCTTGTTTTATCACTAGTTTAGTTTATAAAAGAAAAAGAAAAAAATGGAACTGAGGGTGCCTCATATGCTTCATCTTTTTAATATCTTTCGTGAAAATGATGGAAAGGAAAATTGTGCCCAAGTGCTAGAAGAAGAATTACATAGAATGCTTGGCATAAAATATGTGAATGATGAGCATGATTGCAATGTTGTTAGTATGAATTCTTTGAATACCCATGATGCTAATGATATGCAAAGCCACAAGCTTGGGGATGCTATGTTTGATGAAGATGATATGTTTAGTCCCCTAAGTTTTGATGAGCAAATTTATTATGATGAAAGCATGCCTCCTATTTATGATGATTATTGTGATGACACGTATGCTATAAAGAATAAAGATAACCATGAAACTTGTCATCATGATTTTAATTTTCAATTGGATTATGCTTCACATGATAGTTATTTTGTTGAGTTTGCTCCCACACTACTATTGATGAGAATAAATTTGCTTATGTGGAGAGTAGTAAAATTTCTATGCAAGTAGATCATGAAAATAATGCTTTATGTGATGGTTATATTGTTGGATTCATTCATGATTCTACTGAAAATTATTATGAGGGAGGAACATATGCTTGTAGGAATTGCAATAATATCAAGTTTCCTCTCTATGTGCTTAAAGTTTTGAAGTTATGCTTGTTTTGCCTTCCTATACTAGTTGATTATTGTTCTCATAAGTTATTTGCTCACAAAATCCCTATGCATAGGAAGTGGGTTAGACTTAAATGTGTTAGTAATACGCTTCATGATGCTCTCTTTATGTTTTAATTCTTATCTTTTATGTGAGCATCATTGAAATCATCATGCCTAGCTAGGGGCGTTAAACGTTAGCGTTTGTTGGGAGGCAACCAAATTTTATTTTTGTTCTTTGCTTTTGCTCCTGTTTAGTAATAAATAATTCATCTAGACTCTGTTTAGATGCGTTTTTATGTTTTAATTAGTGTTTGTGCCAAGTACAACCTTTTGGGAAGACTTGGGTGAAGTCTTTGTGATCTTGCTGTAAAAAACTGAAACTTTAGCGCTCACGAGATTAGCAGCCATTTTTTACTGGAGAGTGATTTTAGGTTGATTCTTTTTGCAGATGATCAATAGATAAATTCCTCACGTCCAGCAATTTATTTCAGAATTTTTGGAGTTCCAGAAGTTTACGTTTGATACAGATTACTACAGACTGTTCTGTTTTTGACAGATTCTGTTTTCATTGTGTTGTTTGCTTATTTTGATGAATCTATGAGTAGTATCGGAAGGTATGAACCATAGAGAAGTTGTAATACAGTAGATATTACACCAATATTAATTTAGAATGATTTCACAACAGTACCTAAGTGGTGATTTATTTTCTTATACTAATGGAGCTTCGAGTTTTCTGTTAAGTTTTGTGTTGTGAAGTTTTCAAGTTTTTGGTAAAGATTCGATGGACTATGGAATAAGGAGTGGCAAGAGCCTAAGATTGGGGATGCCCAAGGCACCCCAAGGTAATATTCAAGGACAACCAGGAGCCTAAGATTGGGGATGCCCCGGAAGGCATCCCCTCTTTCGTCTTCGTTCATCGGTAACTTTACTTGGAGCTGTATTTTTATTCACCACATGATATGTGTTTTGCTTGGAGCGTCATTTTATTTTATTTTATTTTGCTTGCTGTTTGAATAAAATACCAAGATCTTAAATTCTTATATGTTAGAGAGTCTTCACATAGTTACATAATTAATCAACTACTCATTGATATTCACTTATATCTTCCGGGGTAGTTTGTCATTTGCTCTAGTGCTTCACTTATATCCTTTTAGAGCACGGCGGTGGTTTTATTTTATAGAAATTATTGATCTCTCATGCTTCACTTATATTATTTTGAGAGTCTTTTAGAACAGCATGGTAATTTGCTTTGGCTATCAAATTAGTCCTAATATGATAGGCATTCAAGATGGGTATGACAAAAACTTTCATATAGAGTGCATTGAATACTATGATACTTAATAGATGTTTTGAGATATAAAGGTGGTAATGTTAGAGTAATGCTAGTTGGGTAATTGTGAAATTGAGAAATACTTGTGTTAAAGTTGGCAAGTCCCGTAGCATGCACGTATGTTAAACGTTATGTGACAAATTTGAAGCATGGGGTGTTCTTTGAGTGCTTTCCTTATGAGTGGCGGTCGGGGACGAGCGATGGTCTTTTCCTACCAATCTATCCCTCTAGGGGCATGCATAGTAGTACTTTGCTTCGAGGGCTAATAAACTTTTGCAATAAGTATATGAGTTATTTATGACTAATGTAAGTCCATGGATCATACGCACTCTTACCTTTCCGCAATTTGCTAGCCTCTACGGTACCGTGCATTGCCCTTTCTCACCTTGAGAGTTGGTGCAAACTTCGCCGGTGCATCCAAACCCTGTGATACGATACACTCTATCACACATAACCCTCCTTATATCTTCCTCAAAACAGCCACCGTACCTACCTATTCTGGCATTTCCATAGCCATTCCGAGATATATTGCCATGCAACTTTCCACCGTTCCGTTTATTATGACACGCTCCATCATTGTCATATTGCTTTGCATGATCATGTAGTTGACATCGTATTTGTGGCAAAGCCACTTTCATAATTCTTTCATACATGTCGCTCTTGATTCATCGCATATCCCGGTACACCGCCGGAGGCATTCACATAGAGTCATATTTTTGTTCTAGTATCGAGTTGTAACATTGAGTTATGAGTAAATAACAGTGTGATGATCATCATTATTAGAGCATTGTCCCATGTGAGGAAAGAATGATGGAGACTATGAAATTAAAAAAAGAGGCCAAAGAAGCCCAAATAAAAAAAGAGGCCAAAGAAGCCTAAACAAAAAAAACAAAAAAATGAGAGAAAAAGAGAGAAGGGACAATGTTACTATCCTTTTTCCACACTTGTGCTTCAAAATAGCACCATCATCTTCATGATAGAGAGTTTCTTATGTTATCACTTTCATATACTAGTGGGAATTTTTCATTATAGAACTTGGCTTGTATATTCCAATGATAGGCTTCTTCAAAATGCCCTAGGTCGTCGTGAGCAAGCAAGTTGGATGCACACGCACTTAGTTTCTTTTGATGAGCTTTCATATATTTATAGCTCTAGTGCATCCGTTGCATGGCAATCCCTACTCCTCGCATTGACATCAATTGATGGGCATCTCCATGGCCCATTGATAAGTCGCGTCAATGTGAGACTTTCTCCTTTTTTGTCTTCTCACATAACCCCTATCATCATATGCTATTCCACCTGTAGTGCTATATCCATGGCTTGCGCTCATGTATTGCGTGAGGGTTGAAAAGGCTGAAGCGCGTTAAAAAGTATTGAACCAATTGCTCGGCTTGTCATCGGGGTTGTGCATGATGGGAGCATTTTTTGTGACGAAAATGAAGCATGGCCAAACAATATGATTTTGTAGGGATAAGCTTTCTTTGGCTATGTTATTTTGATAAGACATAACTGCTTAGTTAGCATGCTTGAAGTATTACTATTTTTATGTCAATATTAAAACTTTGTCTAGAATCTTTTGGATCTGAACATTCATGCCACAATAAAGAAAATTACATTTATAATTATATTAGGTAGCATTCCACATCAAAAAATCTGTTTTTATCATTTACGTACTCGAGGACGAGCAGGAATTAAGCTTGGGGATGCTTGATACGTCTCCAACATATCTATAATTTTTTATTGTTCCATGCTATTATATTATCCATCTAGGATGTTTTATATGCATTTATATGCTATTTTACATGATTTTTAGGACTAACCTATTAACCTAGAGCACGGTGCCAGTTTCTGTTTTTTTCCTTGTTTTTGAGTTTTATAGAAACGGAATACCAAACGGAGTCCAATTGACGTGCCAATTTTTGATGATTTTTTATGGACCAAAAGAAGCCCCCGGAGTAAAAGAGTTGGGCCACAAGAGTCCCGAGCCATCCACGAGGGTGGAGTGCGCGCCCTACCCCCCTGGGTGTGGGCCCCTATCTCGTGGATGACTCGGAGACCCCCCTAACGTGAGACCGACGCCAAAAATTCCTATAAATACAGAAACCTCCAGAACATAACCTATATCGGGAGTTCCGCCGCCGAAAGCCTCTGTAGCCACCAAAAACCAATCGGGACCCTGTTCCGACACCCTGCCAGAGGGGGGATCCCTCACCGTTGGCCATCTTCATCATCCCGGCGCTCTCCATGACGAGGAGGGAGTAGTTCACCCTCGGGGCTGAGGGTTTGTACCAGTAGCTATGTGTTTGGTCTCTCTCCCTCTCTCGTGTTCTTGATTTGGCACGATCTTGATGTATCGCGAGCTTTGCTATTATAGTTGGATCTTATGATGTTTCTCCCCCTCTACTCTCTTGTAATGGATTGAGCTTTCCCTTCGAATTATCTTATCGGCTTGAGTCTTTAAGGATTTGAGAACACTAGATGTATGTCTTGCGTGGGATACCCGTGGTGACAATGGGGTATTCTATTGATTCACTTTATGTATATTTTGGTGATCAACTTGCGGGTTCCGTGACCTTGGGAATCTATGCATAGGGGTTGGCACACGTTTTCGTCTTGACTCTCCGGTAGAAACTTTGGGGCATGATACGTCTCCAACGTATCTATAATTTTTTATTGTTCCATGCTATTATATATTCTGTTTTGGATGTTTAATGGGCTTATTTTTACACTTTTATAATATATTTGGGACTAACCTATTAACCGGAGGCCCAGCCCAAATTGCTGTTTTTTTTGCCTATTTCAGTGTTTCACGGAAAAAGAATATCAAACGGAGTCCAAACTGAATGAAACCTTCGGGAAAGCTATTTTTGGAACAAACGTGATCCAGAGGACTTGGAGTGGACGTCAAGCAACCAATGAGGAAGCCACGAGGCAGGGGGCGTGCCTACCCCCCTGGGCGCGGCCTCCACCCTCATGGGCCCCTCGTGGCTCCACCAACCTACTACTTCCTCCTATATATACCTACGTACCCCCAAACCATCGGAGAGGACCACGAAAACCTAATTCCACCGCCACAACCTTCTGTACCCATGAGATTCCATCTTGGGGCCTTTTCCGGCGCTCCGCCGGAGGGGGCATTGATCACGGAGGGCTTCTGCATCAACACCATATCCTCTCCGATGATGTGTGAGTAGTTTACCTCAGACCTTCGGGTCCATAGTTATTAGCTAGATGGCTTCTTCTCTCTCTTTGGATCTCAATACAAAGTTCTCCTCGATTCTCTTGGAGATCTATTCGATGTAATCTTCTTTTGCGGTGTGTTTGTCGAGATCCGATGAACTGTGGGTTTATGATCCATATTATCTATGAACAATATTTGAATCTCCTCTGAATTCTTTTATATATGATTGGTTATCTTTGCAAGTCTCTTCGAATTATCAGTTTGGTTTGGCCTACTAGATTGATCTTTCTTGCAATGGGAGAAGTGCTTAGCTTTGGGTTCAATCTTGCGGTGCTCGATCCCAGTGACAGTAGGGGAAACGACACGTATTGTATTGTTGCCATCGAGGATAAAAAGATGGGGTTTATATCATATTGCTTGAGTTTATCCCTCTACGTCTTGTCATCTTGCTTAAAGCGTTACTCTGTTCTTCTGAACTTAATACTCTAGATGCATGCTGGATAGCGGTCGATGTGTGGAGTAATAGTAGTAGATGCAGGCAGGAGTCGGTCTACTTGTCACGGACGTGATGCCTATATACATGATCATACCTAGATATTCTCATTACTATGCTCAATTCTATCAATTGCTCGACAGTAATTTGTTCACCCACCGTAATGCTTATGCTATCTTGAGAGAAGCCACTAGTGAAACCTATGGCCCCCGGGTCTATTTTCCATCATATTAATTTCCCGTCAACAAGTTATTTCTAGCGCCGTTTATTTTGCAATTTTTACTTTTTATCTTTATCATAAAAATACCAAAAATATTATCTTATCATGCCTATCAGATCCCACTTTTGCAAGTGGCCGTGGAGGGATTGACAACCCCTTTATCGCGTTGGTTGTTAAGGTTCTTATTTATTTGTGTAGGTACGAGGGACTTGAGCGTGGTCTCCTACTGGATTGATACCTTGGTTCTCAAAAACTGAGGGAAATACTTACGCTACTTTAATGCATCACCCTTTCCTCTTCAAGGGAAAAACCAACGCAGTGCTCAAGAGGTAGCAAGAAGGATTTTTGGCGTCGTTGCCGGGGAGTCTACGCACAAGTCAACATACCAAGTACCCATCACAAACTCTTATCCCTCGCATCACATTATTGGCCATGTGCCTCTCGTTTTCCTCTCCCCCACTTCACCCTTGCCGTTTTATTTGCCCTCTCTTTTCGTTCGCCTCTTTCCCGTTGCTTTTCTTGTGCCATGGCCAAATAAAAGGGCTAAGGGTTCTCTCCAGGATTATCAATGAGGGTTTGAATAATTTTGATGAAGATGATCCCAGAATTTTTCGTTATTTACTTGATGAGTCTTTGAAAGATGCTTGGGATAGGCTTTCAAGGATTCGAGCTTGTTATGTGCCCCAATATCAAATTGAGATTTACCTAAAAACCTTTTATGTTGGGTTGCCCGCTTCGTTCAAGCAAGTTTAAATTCTATTTTTGAAGAGGGTTTTCTTGAAGGGGATCCCATAGATACCTATGAAAAGATGAAAACTATATTTGGGCACCCCATGAGTGAGAAGGTTGAATCCACCTCTTTTTGTGCTTTTACCAAAACGAAATTATCAAAGAGATGAAGGCTAGCTTAGATGCAAATTTCCCTAGCATGCTTAATCTTTCTTCCACCTTTAATGGCCACATGCTTTCTCAAAATAGAAAGATAAATGCTATAGATAATAAATTTTTCTCTTTTCTTTCCCAATACCTAGATCTATCTTCGCTTTTATGCCTAGCTAGGGGCGTTAAACGATAGCGCTTGTTGGGAGGCAACCCAAATTTATTTTTGTTTCTTTCTTTTTGGTTCTGTTTAGTAATAAATCTTTGATCTAGCCTCATGTTGGATGTGTTTTATGTTTAAATTTGTGTTTGTACCAAGTAAAACCTATAGGATCTTCTTGGATGATAGTTATTTGATCTTGCTGAAAATTCCAGAAACTTTCTGTTCACGAAAACAATTGTTAAAAATCACCAGAACGTGATAAAATACTGATTCCAATTTCGGTAGATCAATAAAAAAAATATCTAGGTCTTCCTATTTGGTAGATTTTTCTCAGTTCCAGAATTTTGCGTTAGATACAGATTACTACAGACTGTTCTGTTTTTGACAGATTCTGTTTTTCGTGTGTTGTTTGCTTATTTTGATGAATCTATGGCTAGTAAAAGAGCTTATAAACCATAGTGAAGTTGGAATAAAGTAGGTTTAACACCAATATAAATAAATAATGAGTTCATTAAAGTACCTTGAAGTGGTGTTTTTTTTCTTTCGCTAACGGAACTCACGAGATTTTCTGTTAAGTTTTGTGTTGTGAAGTTTTCAAGTTTTGGGTAAAGATTTGATGGACTATGGAACAAGGATTGGGAAGATCCTAAGCTTGGGGATGCCCAAGGCACCCCAAGGTAAAATTCAAGGACAACCAAAATCCTAAGCTTGGGGATGCCCCGGAAGGCATCCCCTCTTTCATCTTCATCTATCGGTAACTTTACTTGGGGCTATATTTTTATTCACCACATGATATGTGTTTTGCTTGGAGCGTCTTGTATGATTTGATTATTTTCTTTTTAGTTTACCACAATCATCCTTGCTGTACACACCTTTTGAGAGACACACACATGATTCGGAATTTGTTAGAATACTCTATGTGCTTCACTTATATCTTTTGAGCTATATAGTTTTTGCTCTAGTGCTTCACTTATATCTTTTAGAGCACGGTGGTGGTTTTTATTTTATAGAAATTATTGATCTCTCATGCTTCACTTATATTATTTTGAGAGTCTTAAACAGCATGGTAATTTTCTTCAATTGTGAAATTAATCCGAATGTGATAGGCATCCAAGATGAGCATAATAAAAAAAACTTCCATATTGAGTTCATTGAATATCATGAGAAGTTTGATACTTGATAAGGGTTTTGAGATATAAAGGTGGTAATATTAGAGTGTGCTAGTTGAGTAATTGTGAAATTGAGAAATACTTGTGTTAAGGTTGGCAAGTCCCGTAGCATGCACGTATGGTAAAAGTTGTGTGACAATTTTGACATATAAGGTGTTCTTTAATTGCTTTCCTTATGAGTGGCGGTCGGGGACGAGCGATGGTCTTTTCCTACCAATCTATCCCTCTAGGGGCATGCGTAGTAGTACTTTGCTTCGAGGGCTAATAAACTTTTGCAATAAGTATATGAGTTCTTTATGACTAATGTGAGTCCATGGATTATACGCACTCTCAACCTTCCACAATTTTCTAGCCTCTACGGTACCGTGCATTGCCCTTTCTCGCCTTGAGAGTTGGTGCAAACTTCGCCGGTGCATCCAAACCCCGTGATATGATACGCTCTATCACACATAAACCTCCTTATATCTTCCTCAAAACAGCCACCATACCTACCTATCATGGCATTTCCATAGCCATTCTGAGATATATTGCCATGCAAGTTTCCACCGTTCCGTTTATTATGACACGCTCCATCATTGTTACATTGCTTTGCATGATCATGTAGTTGACATCGTATTTGTGGCAAAGCCACCATTCATAATTTTTTCATACATGTCACTATTGATTCATTGCATATCCCGGTACACCGCCGGAGGCATTCACATAGAGTCATATTTTGTTCTAAGTATTGAGTTGTAATTCTTGAGTTGTAAGTAAATAAAAGTGTGATGATAATCATTATTAGAGCATTGTCCCATGTGAGGAAAGGATGATGGAGACTATGATTCCCCCCACAAGTCGGGATGAGATTCTGGACTAAATAAAAAAAAGAGAAGAGGCCAAAGGAAAAAAAAGAGAAGGCCCAAAAAAATGAGAGAAAAAGAGAGAAGGTACAATGTTACTATCCGTTTCCACACTTGTGCTTCAAAGTAGCACCGTGATCTTCATGATAGAGAGTCTCCTATGTTGTCACATTCATATACTAGTGGGAATTTTTCATTATAGAACTTAGCGTGTATATTCCAATGATGGGCTTCCTCAAAATGACCTAGGTCTTTGTCAGCAAGCAAGTTGGATGCACACCAACTTAGTTTCTATTGTTGAGCTTTCATACATTTATAGCTCTAGTGCATCCGTTGCATGGCAATCCCTACTCCTCTCATTGACATCAATTGATGTGCATCTCCATAGCCTATTGATTAGCCGCGTCGATGTGAGACTTTCTACCTTTTTTCTTCTCACATAACCCCCATCATTATACTTTATTCCACCCATAGTGCTATATCCATGGCTTGCGCTCATGTATTGCGTAATGGTTGAAAAGGCTGAAGCGCGTTAAAAAGTATGAACCAATTGCTCGGCTTGTCATCGGGGTTATGCATGATGAGAACGTTTTGTGTGACGAAATTGAAACATGGCCTAACTATATGATTTTGTAGGGATAAGCTTTCTTTGGCTATGTTATTTTGATAAGACATAATTGCTTGATTAGCATGTTTGAAGTATTATTGTTTTTATGTCAACATTAAACTTTTATCTTGAATCTTTCGGATCTAAACATTCATGCCACAATAATAAGAATTACATTGAAAATTATGCTTAGAAGCATTGCACATCAAAAAATTTGTTTTTATCATTTACCTACTCGAGGACGAGCAGGAATTAAGCTTGGGGATGCTTGATACGTCTCCAACGTATCTATAATTTTTTATTATTCCATGCTATTATATATTCTGTATTGGATGTTTAATGGGCTTATTTATACACTTTTATATTATTTTTGGGACTAACCTATTAACCGGAGGCCCAGCCCAAATTGCAGTTTTTTTGCCTATTTCAGTGTTTCACAGAAAAACAATATCAAATGGAGTCCAAACGGAATGAAACCTTCGGGAGAGTTATTTTTGGAACAAACTTGATCCAGAGGACTTGGAGTGGACGTCAAGCAACCAACGAGGAAGCCACAAGGCAGGGGGGCGCGCCTACCCCCCCCCTGGGCACGCCCTCCACCCTCATCAGCCCCTCGTGGCTCCACCGGCCTACTTCTTCCTCCTATATATACCTACATACCCCCAAACCATCGGGGAGCACCACGAAAACCTAATTCCACCGCCGCAACCTTCTGTACCCGTGAGATCCCATCTTGGGGACTTTTCCGGTGCTCCGCCTGAGGGGGCATTGATCACGGAGGGCTTCTACATCAACACCATAGCCTCTCCGATGATGTGTGAATAGTTTACCTCAGACCTTCGGATCCATAGTTATTAGCTAGATGGCTTCTTCTCTCTTTGGATCTCAATACAAAGTTCTCCTCGATTCTCTTGGAGATATATTCGATGTAATCTTCTTTTGCGGTGTGTTTGTCGAGATCCGATGAATTGTGGGTTTATGATCCAGATTATCTATGAACAATATTTGAATCTCCTCTGAATTCTTTTATGTATGATTGGTTATCTTTGCAAGTCTCTTCGAATTATCAGTTTGGTTTGGCCTACTAGATTGATCTTTCGTGCAATGGGAGAAGTGCTTAGCTTTGGGTTCAATCTTGCGGTCCTCGATCCCAGTGACAGTAGGGGAAATGACACGTATTCTATTGTTGCCATCGAGGATAAAAAGATGGGGTTTATATCATATTGCTTGAGTTTATCCCTCCACATCATGTCATCTTGCTTAAAGCGTTACTCTGTTCTTATGAACTTAATACTCTAGATGCATGCTGGATAGCGGTCGATGTGTGGAGTAATAGTAGTAGATGCAGGCAGGAGTCGGTCTACTTGTCACGGACGTGATGCCTATATACATGATCATACCTAGATATTCTCATAACTATGCTCAATTCTATCAATTGCTCGACAGTAATTTGTTCACCCACCGTAATGCTTATGCTATCTTGAGAGAAGCCACTAGTGAAACCTATGGCCCCCGGGTCTATTTTCGATCATATTAATTTCCCGTCAACAAGTTATTTCTGGCACCGTTTATTTTGCAATTTTTACTTCTTATCTTTATCATAAAAATGGCAAAAATATTATCTTATCATCTCTATCAGATCTCACTTTTGCAAGTGGCCGTGAAGGGATTGACAACCCCTTTATCGTGTTGGTTGCAAGGTTCTTATTTGTTTGTGTAGGTACGAGGGACTTGAGCGTGGTCTCCTACTGGATTGATACCTTGGTTCTCAAAAACTGAGGGAAATACTTACGCTACTTTTCTCCATCAACCTTTTCTCATCAAGGGAAAAACCAACGCAGTGCTCAAGAGGTAGTAGGGCACTCTTTGAGGTTCTATGTGTTGGTTGAATAGATGAATCTGGGATTGTGTGATGCATATCGTATACATATCCACGGATACTTGAGGTGACATTGGAGTACAAACTCTATGATAGATCGAACGGAAAGAATAACTTCGTGTTATTTTACTACGGACTCTTGAATAGATCGATCAGAAAGGATAACTTTGAGGTGGTTTCGTACCCTACCATAATCTCTTCGTTTGTTCTCCGCTATTAGTGACTTTGGAGTGAATCTTTGTTGCATGTTGATGGATAGTTATATGATCCAGTTATGTTATTATTGTTGAGAGAACTTGCACTAGTGAAAGTATGAACCCTAGGCCATGTTTCAACGCATTGCAATACCGTTTGTGCTCACTTTTATCATTAGTTACCTTGCTGTTTTTATATTTTCGTATTACAAAAACCTATATCTACTATCCATATTGCACTTGTATCACCATCTCTTCGCCGAACTAGTGCACCTATACAATTTGCCATTGTATTGGGTGTGTTGGGGACACAAGAGACTCTTTGTTATTTGGTTGCAGGGTTGTTTGAGAGAGACCATCTTCATCCTACACCTCCCACGGATTGATAAACCTTAGGTCATCCACTTGAGGGAAATTTGCTACTGTCCTACAAACCTCTGCACTTGGAGGCCCAACAACGTATACAAGAAGAAGGTTGCATGGTAGACATCACCCCTCTCCCGATCCAACTATGAACGCCAAACAAATAAGGAAGAGGCGGAAGAAAAAGCAGGTACCACACAAGAGAGAGAGGAAGGGCACCTGAGGAACGGTGGCGAGGCAATAGTGAGTTGGACGGGAAGCGTGCACCTTGTCGTCTGGGAAACGGATAGCAACATTAACAATTTCATGATCCATCTATGCGCCATCTATTTGTTCGAGGCAGGTTTTAGCATCACACAACATACCGTAGCTAAGAATGGAACTAGAAAGTTGGAGTGAAATTTTGAGCACCACAAACAAAATGGTGCTCAAAATAAAGAGAAGATTAGGGGAATTCACCAGCTTTGCAAGCCTTAAGAGCATTGCATGTGCATAGATAAAAAAACCAAAACCAGATAACTAGGTCAAAATCCTATCTGAGACTTAACGGTTCTGCAAATTCGGTCCCAATAGCATGAATAAGAAAATGTACAACCGTTATTCCAAAGAACTGGAAAGAACTAACACTTCCATACAACTGAGAAAATAAAAATCATGTAATACTCCTTAACAACCGGTATATGGATTCAAATTTACCTTGAAATAATATATGCATTCAGATTTAACTACGCATGTTTTCATTCTAGTTTTCTTCTAACCAGATTGTTTAAGAGACTAAACTCAAAATGCTAATTAAGAGAATCATGTGAACTATTATGAAACACATAAGAGAGGGATAACACCTTTGTATCATCTATTGTAAGCTGGAATACATCGGACATCACATCTAAAAGAGAATCGCTTTGGACAGATATTACGTAGCCGCTTCAACATAAAAAAATTAAAGATAAAGGACAATTTTTATAGCTCCTCCTTTTAGTTTAAAACTATGCAAAACAACACGAATGGAAAAAAGATGATGCAAAATTTCAGAACTACTCTAATAAAATGGCATTCAAAATCTTCCAATATATAGATATTTCTTGTTACTTCTATTTCTTGTTGTTTGGCATATCGATTTCAGTTGTATATACCAGAGGCCAATACATTTAAAAAATGAGGAGAAATGAAAGAACGGTGAGTACTGACAAAATATGGCCAACGTCTAAAGACACTAATTACGATCACAATTCCCTCTGGAGAATAACTAATTATCACGAACTTGTGGGGAAGAAGGTCGCAGCTCACCTACGGCATAGAGCTGGCATAAAAAGAAGCAGGAGCTCATCATTTCCCATACTTGAACATGTCGCCACCGGCCAATTAACATCCCATTACTCCTGAAAAATTGTAAAGCAAACAAAAATTAATGCTTTTCAACTTACCAGCAAGAATTAGAAAACAAATTCATATATCCGAAGGTGCTCTGAACCCAAATATTTTCTTCATAAACATGGAGAAACTCTCATGAACAGAGTAAGCTTGCATCAGATAAAAAGATATTATAAGAAAGAACACCATATAAGTGCTAACAAAATTAAGTTTAGAATATATGCTAGCAAATCAATAACTGTACAAAAATATCATGGGCCAAATAGAATTCATATAGGCCACTAACTAAACTGACAGGAACAAACATGCCACTACTAGGAAAAAGCCTAGTAGTAGCGCAGGTGCCCGCGCTACTACTACGCCTGTTAGTAGTAGCGTGGGTGCTACTCGCGCTACTACTATTAATTTCAAAAACAAAAAAATCATGATACCGTGCGTGCTGTCAATGGAAGCAATGGTTCGATCTAGTGCCGGCAAGGGTCGCCGAAGGTGCGGAAGGGCGGCGGCAGACCAGATCCAGCGGCGGCTGCTGCAGAGGGCCCGGATCCTTGGCCGAGCAAGGCGGCGGCGTGGGGCTCCTCTTCGCAGCCAAGGCAGTGAGCTCCTGGTCATCCATGGCGACGACCTGCACGGGCAAGGACATGGGAGGGTGAGTCAATCCAGAGGGAGAGAGAGAAAGAAAAACGAGGGAGAGAGGAAGGAGATGGAGGTAGCGGCGGGGATGGTCGCCGATGGTGAGGTGCTCCGTCGTGGTGGCATAGAGGCGAGGGGGAAGACGAGCGAGCTCCTGGACGCCAGCGACGCGGGGATGTGAGCTCGTTGGGCGCCATGGAGGAGGAGGTGCGCTTGGGCAGGAGCACCATAGGAGAGCCTATGGAGAGAGGGGGGAGAGTGAGGGAGAGGGGAGGGATTCGGCCGAGGATATGGGGACTTCACCTACCTCGTACTTAGTAGTAGCAAGGGGTATAAAACTGCGCTACTACTATCAACTTAGTAGTGTGCGGTTTTATACCCCTCGCTACTACTATGGCATATGTCCCGGGGGGCACGGTAGAGACCGCTTAGTAGTAGCGAGGGTTAAAACCCGCGCTACTAGTATCAACTTAGTAGTAGCGATGGGTAAAAACCCGCGCTATGACGACCCACAAGTATAGGGGATCTATCGTAGTCCTTTCGATAAGTAAGAGTGTCGAACCCAACGAGGAGCAGAAGGAAATGATAAGCGGTTTTCAGCAAGGTATTCTCTGCAAGTACTGAAATTAGAGGTAACAGATAGTTTTGTGATAAGATAATTTGTAACGAGCAACAAGTAACAAAAGTAAATAAAGTGAAGCAAGGTGGCCCAATCCTTTTTGTGGAAAAGGATAAGCCTGGATGAACTCTTATATAGAGTAAAGCGCTCCCGAGGACACATGGGAATTATCGTCAAGCTAGTTTTCATCACGTTCATATGATTCGCGTTCGGTACTTTGATAATTTGATATGTGGGTGGACCGGTGCTTGGGTGTTGTCCTTACTTGGACAAGCATCCCACTTATGATTAACTCCTATTGCAAGCATCCGCAACTACAAAAGAAGTATTAAGGTAAACCTAACCATAGCATGAAACATATGGATCCAAATCAGCCCCTTACGAAGCAACGCATAAACTAGGGTTTAAGCTTCTGTCACTCTAGCAACCCATCATCTACTTATTACTTCCCAATGCCTTCCTCTAGGCCCAAATAATGGTGAAGTGTCATGTAGTCGATGTTCACATAACACCACTAGAGGAGAGACAACATACATCTCATCAAAATATCGAACGAATACCAAATTCACATGACTACTAATAGCAAGACTTCTCCCATGTCCTCAGGAACAAACGTAACTACTCACAAAGCATATTCATGTTCATAATCAGAGGAGTATTAATATGCATATAGGATCTGAACATGTCGGAGTAAATGGCCACGGGTAGCCTAACCGACTGCCCCTGGTTCTTCTGAAAAAAGTATCAGGCCTTCGGGCCACCAAGCGCTCCAAGCATTGGGCCGCCTTCCCTGGCCGGCTACCTCTGAAGCCGACTCCCGGAAGGCGACCCAGCCTCAGCAACCTCTCCCCGGGACGACTACGGGGTAGCCGACTCCAACAAGCCGGCCAAGAAGAACGCCGACTCCAAGAAGCCGGCCTAGACCACAACCACCAAAGCTACTCCCACATAACGGTGACAAGACGGGGTGTGGCCACAGTGCGGCCCACTACCCTCGAAGCCCGAGGCGGGCATGGCTACGGGAGGCCGTACGGGACGGCCGTCTCCCGTGCGGCTCGGCACTGTAGCCATGTTAGCCTCAACGTCATCCACGACAGACTCCTGTACGGCCCACGGGCGGCGGGCCCCTTCAGCCAGAGAGAGGCGTGAAGGCGGCCCGGCCTTTCCCAGTCGGCCAAGGGCGTAGCCGGCCCCCAGAAGCCGGCTACTCCCTTCCTCGAAGCAGGATCCCCATTAAGGAGACAAGACGAGGTAAGGCTACAGTGAGAGCCCCCGAGGCGGCCCACTGTAGCCACGCTTGCCTCGACAAAGCCCTCGTCATCAGAGGCGAGGCTACAGTAAGCAGCCACCGACAAGACCCTAGGCGGTGGGGCCGGCCTGTCGACCAAGAAGCCGGCAGCCGGCGGGACCCACCAGTCGGCGGGACCCAACAGCCGGCGAGCGTAGACACTGACGGCTGGGACCAGCGCCCAG
This sequence comes from Triticum aestivum, assembly GCF_018294505.1. NCBI lineage: Eukaryota > Viridiplantae > Streptophyta > Magnoliopsida > Poales > Poaceae > Triticum > Triticum aestivum. The sequence continues at coordinate 110,567,335 of NC_057814.1, read as the reverse complement.
TCGGATTACCATTGTACCCCCGGGGGGTAGGCCTATATAAACCCCCCGGAGCACCCATGCAAAGGGTTAGCTTCTGAACACAGCACACACACCATAGAGATAGAGGGAGCAAGAGTTAGCCTTGTTCTTCTTCTCCCTTGAACCCAAGAGCTCTAGGAGCGATTGTAGCTACCTTTCCTTGATCTAGTGATCATGCGGAGACCCCGCAGAGCAGGACTAGGGGTGTTATCTCCTCGGAGAGCCCCGAACCTGGGTAAGATCCGCCGACGTGCATGTCTTCGCCTCATCCCGTTTCCAGGCACCGGCGACGTCTTATTGGCACCCACACAGATAAGCCATCCGTTGGCATATGTCGCACCAACCACCCGACATTTGGCGCCCACCATGGGGCCAGGTGCACCGTCGTCCGGAGACCTGTTCTGGACGGGAACCCTCTTCCTCCCCCGCGAGCGCAGCCAGCCTGCTGCGCCCGATGGCGTTTGCCTCAACGCGCTGCAAGGCGTCGACGACGCTTGCGCAGCGAGCTGCCTTGCCGATCTGCTTGGCGGGACTTGCATCTCCGACGAGCCTGCGTCCGACGCAGGCACCGACTACCCCGAGAACCGCCTCGTCAGCCTCCTCGACCAGCTTCACGTCTCCAGCGAGCCTGCTACAGACATGGAGTCGGTCGGCTCCACCGACCCGATGCTCATCGACTCCGACACAGCATCGCTTGACGCCTACCCCTCCGACGTGGTGGTCTTCGACGACCCCCTCCCTCGAGCTGACAGCGGCAGCAGCGCTGTCACCGAAGTGCTGGTCATCAGCGACGTCGCCAACTCGGGCGAGAATGCCCACGACGCCTTGCAAGCAGCAATGCACGACCTCTCCGTCCCCATCCCGGCCGACGCCGACGCCGAGACCCTGGAGGCACGCCGCCTTGCCCTCATCGCGGAGGGCCAGAAGATAGCCTCCATGAGACGCCTCACCGAGGCCCACCAGCGCGAAGTCGACCGCGCCGCCTTCGGTACGCCGCCGCCTAGCGGCCCGAGCCGAGCCGGCTTCGTCCAGAAGCGCGGCGCGGCCGTCGCCAGCATGCTGGCGGCAGATCGCCCCGTCTACGCCACCCCGCTCGAGAATTTGCGAGCCGCCCAGGCGGCCGCAGAAGAGCTCAATGGGCTGGGAGCCGACGAGCTCCCCTACATGACAAGACGGATCCAGCAGCTGATCGACGCGGCTGCAGAACGGCACGAAGCCGGCGCCCGTGCTGATAGTCATCCCCCGCGCCGGGAGCACGCCGCGACGTCCCGCTCGCCGACTGCGAGCGGCGCGCGCCAGAAGAAAGACAAGGAGCCGGCTGCCAGCCGCAGCCGGACTCGCATTACCATCGAGCGCGACGCGGAAGGCCGCCCTCGAGCGTTTGAACACCAAGGAAATCTGCATCCTCCCCCGCCTCGAAGAGAAAGACGCCTCACTCCTCCGCCTATCACACACCCGACTCTTGGCGACCGACTCGGCCGCCGAGAAGGAGTCGGCAAGAACGACGCCCGCCACAGGATGGACCGCCTTGCTCGATCCTTGGCGTTAGAAGAAGAAGACGATGTCGGCCCGCCATGCTTTGGCCCCCGCATCCGCGACGAGCCCTTCCCCAAAGGGTTCTCGCTCCCCAGAGACACGCCCAAGTACAATGGCTCGGTGAAGCCGGAAGATTGGCTCATCGACTACTCCACGGCCGTCAGCATAGCCAACGGCAATCGGCGCGTCGCCGTGAAGTACGTCCCCCTCATGCTGCAAGGCACGGCGCACACATGGCTCAACAGCCTCAAGCCCTACAGCATCAACAGTTGGCTGGACTTCACCGAAGTCTTCGTCCGCAACTTCACCAGTACCTACAAGCGGCCTCCCAAGCCTCGCCAGCTCTCCCTCTGTGTCCAAGGGCCCAGCGAGGCGACCCGCGACTACCTCACGCGGTGGGCCGAGCTCCGCAACTCCTGCGAGGGGGTACATGAGGTCCAGGCCATCGAGTACTTCACCGCCGGGTGCCGAGAGGGCACCCTCCTCAAGCACCGACTCCTCTGCGACGAGCCGGCTACCCTCGACGAGTTACTGGTCATCGCTGACAAGTACGCCACAGCCGACTCCTCAATGAAGACCGAGCTCCGAGTAGATGCCTCGGGGAAGGTGATTGCTCCGGCTCCCAAGACGCCGGCTGGCGACCCTAATCGGCGCCCCTACCAGAACGACCACAAGCGCAAGGCCCCCATGCCGGCTTCCTCCAGTCGGCAGGTGGCCACCGTTGAAGATGAGCAGCCCGAAGAACGGCCCGCTCCCAAGAAGAAGGGTGGCCGGCCGCCTTGGCAGCCGGCTTTCTCCTACGAGCAGGCCCTCGATGCCCCCTGCAAGTTCCACAGCGGCGCGAAGCCGTCCAACCACACAACCCGGAAATGCCACTGGCTCACCCGCATCACCAAGGGCGAGGGGATGCTGCCGCCTCCGCCTCCCGGCCCGCCGCCTCCAGCCCCCCAGCAGCCGGCGGCTCGGCCGGCAGTCGGCGCCATCCAAGACGAATTCCCCGAAGAGCATGCCTCCTACGTCGTCTTCACCAGTCAAGCCGACGACAAGCGCAGCTGACGCCAACAGCATCAAGAAGTGAATGCAGTCGCCTCCAGCACCCCCGAGTTCATGCACTGGTCAGAGAAGCCGATCAGCTGGAGCCAGGCTGACCACCCAGAGGTGATGCCTTCGCCTGGCTCCTATGCAATGGTCTTGGACGTCACCCTCGCGATGGAGAGGCGAGCAGCCAGATTTCCCGCGTCCTGATAGACGGCGGAAGCAGTATCAACATACTGTACCGCGATCCCATGGAGAAGCTGAACATCAAAGCAAAGCAGCTCATGCCGAGCCGCACCGTCTTCCATGGTATCGTCCCCGGCCTGTCTTGCTCCCCAATCGGCAAGATCAAAATGGATGTTCTCTTCGGAGACAAAGATCATTTCCGCCGAGAAGCAATATGGTTCGAAGTAGTGGATTTGGAGAGCCCCTATCATGCACTGCTTGGCCGACCTGCTTTGGCCAAGTTCATGGCTGTGCCCCACTACGCCTACCTGAAGATGAAGATGCCGAGCTCGAAGGGGATCATCACGGTAGCCGGCGACTACAAGAAGTCCATCGAGTGCGCCATGGCCAGTAGCCGGCTGGCCGAGTCCCTCGTGGTGGCAGAAGAGAAGAAGATGTTGGAACGGGTTGTGGCCATGGCCGGCAAGCAGCCGGCCCTGTCCCCCAACCCCAAGGATTGTGATGCGCAGGGCTCCTTCCAGCCTGCCAAAGAGACAAAGAAGATACCTCTGGACCCGGAGAACCCGGAGAGGTTCGCCGTCATTGGGGCGAACTTGGACAGTAAATAGGAAGGCGAGCTCGTCGACTTCCTCCGTGAGAATCGAGACATCTTTGCATGGTCCCCAAAGGACATGCCGGGTGTCCCGAAGGATTTCGCCGAGCACAAATTACATGTCCGAGCTGATGCGAAGCCGGTCAAGCAACCCCTCCGCCGACTGTCCGAAGAGAAGCGAAGAATTGTGGGAGAAGAGATAGCCCGGCTCCTTGCCGCTGGCTTTATCATGGAAGTATTCTTCCCAGAATGGCTAGCCAACCCAGTTCTGGTTCTGAAGAAGAATAACAAGTGGCGTATGTGTATAGACTACACCAGTTTGAACAAGGCTTGCCCAAAGGATCCGTTTGCTCTGCCGCGGATTGACCAAGTAATAGACTCCACAGCCGGATGCGAGCTGTTAAGTTTTTTGGATGCATACTCAGGGTATCATCAGATCAAGTTGCACCCGGCTGACCGCCTGAAGACTGCCTTCATCACACCCTTTGGAGCTTTCTGCTACCTGACAATGACATTCGGCTTGAGAAATGCTGGTGCCACTTTTCAGCGTTGCATGCAGAAATGCCTCTTGAAACAACTCGGCAGAAATGCCCACGTCTATGTAGACGACATTGTGGTGAAGACAGAGAAGCGCGGTACCTTGCTGGAAGACCTGAAAGAAACATTCGCCAACTTGCGCCGATTCCAGATCAAGCTCAATCCTGAGAAGTGCGTGTTCGGAGTGCCAGCCGGCCAGCTGTTGGGCTTCCTGGTCTCCGAGCGCGGCATCGAATGCAACCCCGTCAAGATCAAGGCCATCGAGAGGATGGAGATTCCCACCAAGCTGCGAGATGTGCAGAAGTTCACTGGCTGTTTAGCCTCCCTGAATCGTTTTATCAGCCGACTAGGCGAGAAGGCTCTCCCCCTGTACCGACTCATGAAGAAGTCCACTCACTTCGAGTGGAATGATCAAGCCGACCAAGCCTCTGCTTGGGCCCTGGCTGCGGCATCGGCGAGTGCCTTCGCCGCCTCCTCCTCCCGTGCCGCCTGGGTGGCGGCCGCCCTCCGTGCCTCCGCCTCCCGCGCCTCTCGCTCCGCCCGCGCCTCCCGCGCGTTCCTTTCTGTCGCCTCTTGAAGGTCGGCACGGGGGTCCACGCGGCGGGTGGTGCTCCCGGAGCCCCTCGGCGACTCAACGACGGAGGCGGCAGCCGCCCGCTCAAGCGACAACGGATCTCTAATCGTTGAAAAAAAGACAAAGGTTCAGGAACCACCAGAGAAAAGAAAGAAAAAAGAGTATACGAAAGAAAGTGAACTTACGCCGACACGGTCTGCGGTTGCTTCACCATCTTACGGAAGCGAGCCGCCTTTGCGGCCGCCTCCTCCCGCCTGGTGGCTGCCGCCCCGCCTCTGGGCTTCTTCGTTTGGCTGCCGAACAAACCCTGGGCGGCGCGACGCTTCTGCCCTCCGCCCCGAGCAGGCGGTGCAGCGGAGGAGCCCACGCCGCGCCCAGAAGTCGGCTGGCGGCGCGGGACGACCTCGGCTTCGTCGTCGTCCGGCCAGTCGTCGAAGGTTACTCCGAGCCCGGAGCCGCCTGTTTCGCCGCCGGCTTGGCCGCCACCCGGCTCGATGTTGTCGTCCATGCCGGCCGCCCCCAGGTCGGGGTCCTCCAGATCGTGTTCCGTCCAGTCGGGGACGAATCGACGCTCCGTGTCTGACCCGCCGGCCGGCCGAAGAAGAGGACTCTGTCAAAGAACAAGCCGACTAAGTTAGAGTCGGCCAAGAGGAACTCGGCAACGAAGTTGAGAGAAAAAGAAGACACAGGGAGAGCATACCGTGGGCGGTGGATTGGCTCGGCTGTATGGCTCCTTGCCGAATTGCCACTCTTCGGAGAGCTTGCAATTCGCAAGGTAGTTCACCATATAGGCGACCTCCTCGCGCGGCATGTCCTTGGTGCACATCCGGCTCGGATCGAGCTGGCCGCTCATCTGACAGATCAGATGAGGACGGCTCTGGGGCGGAAGAACCCGGCGCGTGACGAAGGCGGCCAGAAGGTCAGCCCCCGTCAAGCCCTCTGACTGGGTCATCACTCGCACTCGGGCGACGGCTGCGGACCCGGCCGGCGTCAGAGTCACAGCCCGGAAGGACCACTGGGGCAGCCTGCCCGCCGGTGGGCCGGCTACGTAAGCCGGCAGGTTGATGTAGTCGCCCCGTGGGGCGATGTTCCGCACGTAGAAGTACGACTTCTGCCACTTCTTCACCGATTGGATTAGCGGGATGACGGGGAAGGGGTTGTCGGCGACTGACCTCCGCGACGCGATGAAGGCGCCAGTCTGAGCCGGCACGCCCTGCCTGTGCGTGCCCAGCTTGGACTGGAAGAACTCCCCCCAGAGCTCGAGGGTGGGGAGGACGCCAAGGTAGCCCTCGCACAGGGTGACGAAGGCCGACAGCAGCACCACCGCATTCGGGGTGAGGTGGTGCGGCTGGAGTTGATAGAATTCGAGCCAGGAGCGGAAGAAGGCGCTCACTGGAAGGCCGATGCCGCGCAAGAAGTGCGAGCGGAAGACCACCCGCTCACCCTCCTGCGGCTCCGGCGTGATTTCCTTCGCCGGCGCGAGGCGGACCTCCACCTTGTCCGCGCCGGGCAGCCGCCGCGTGTTGCGGAGAAACTCAACGTGGTCGTCGTGGACGTTGGAGCCATCCCAATCCCCGCCATGCTGCTCCGTGGCGGGAGGCATGGCAAAAACTAGCACGGCGGCGGAGGAACGTGCGGTGGAAGAGCGCGGCGGCAAGGCGCTGTTGCAAGAAACGGCGAGCGAAGAAGATGGTGGAAATAGGAGGAGCGTGCGAGGGCCTGCCGCCCTCCACCTCCCCCTACTTATAGCTTCGCGAGGCGAGGCCGAAGAGGCCGGACGTGGGGGGAGATGTGGGATTAACTGCACCCATTCCCCCCACGCCCCGCGATTATTGTGCCCTAAAGGCGAGCCGAAACTGCCGCAAGGAGGCGTGCGGGCGGTTTCGGGATACAGAGAATCCGCGCCTGGGCCCGGGCGCGGACGTGGCGGGCCCCCGCCCTGCGGCGACGTCCCGTCGCGCGCGTGGGCTGGCACGCTTTCTGGCCGAGGGAGGCCACGTGGTTCGCAGACGGCAAGTGGCCGGCCCGCGGCCCGGAGCACACGCTAGCGAGCTCCCGCCCTCCGACTCCGGAGTTTTCGACCAAGGCGGCACGCCTAACTAAAGCCGGCTCCCAACTGCCGACTTGTCAAGATAACAAGCTGATCGAGCTTCTCAACCCCTACTCCACCTCGAAGCCCAATCAGCTTCGGGGACTACTGTCGGAGTAAATGGCCACGGGTAGCCTAACCGACTGCCCCTGGTTCTTCTGAAAAAATTATCAGGCCTTCGGGCCACCAAGCGCTCCAAGCATTGGGCCGCCTTCCCTGGCCGGCTACCTCTGAAGCCGACTCCCGGAAGGCGACCCAGCCTCAGCAACCTCTCCCCGGGACGACTACGGGGTAGCCGACTCCAAGAAGCCGGCCAAGAAGAACGCCGACTCCAAGAAGCCGGCCTAGACCACAACCACCAAAGCTACTCCCACATAACGGTGACAAGACGGGGTGTGGCCACAGTGCGGCCCACTACCCCCGAAGCCCGAGGCGGGCATGGCTACAGGAGGCCGTACGGGACGGCCGTCTCCCGTGCGGCTCGGCACTGTAGCCATGCTAGCCTCAACATCATCCACGACAGACTCCCGTACGGCCCACGGGCGGCGGGCCCCTTCAGCCAGAGAGAGGCGTGAAGGCGGCCCGGCCTTTCCCAGTCGGCCAAGGGCGTAGCCGGCCCCCAGAAGCTGGCTACTCCCTTCCTCGAAGCAGGAGCCCCATTAAGGAGACAAGACGAGGTAAGGCTACAGTGAGAGCCCCCGAGGCGGCCCACTGTAGCCACGCTTGCCTCGACAAAGCCCTCGTCATCAGAGGCGAGGCTACAGTAAGCAGCCACCGACAAGACCCTAGGCGGTGGGGCCGGCCTGTCGACCAAGAAGCCGGCAGCCGGCGGGACCCAACAGCCGGCGGAGAAGCCGGCGAGCGTAGACACTGACGGCTGGGACCAGCGCCCAGTCGGATTACCATTGTACCCCTGGGGGGTAGGCCTATATAAACCCCCTGGAGCACCCATGCAAAGGGTTAGCTTCTGAACACAGCACACACACACCATAGAGATAGAGGGAAGCAAGAGCTAGCCTTGTTCTTCTTGTCCCTTGAACCCAACAGCTCTAGGAGCGATTGTAGCTACCTTTCCTTGATCTAGTGATCATGCGGAGACCCCGCAGAGCAGGACTAGGGGTGTTATCTCCTCGGAGAGCCCCGAACCTGGGTAAGATCCACCGACGTGCATGTCTTCGCCTCATCCCATTTCCAGGCACCGGCGACGTCTTATTGGCACCCACACAGATAAGCCATCTGTTGGCATATGTCGCACCAACCACCCGACAGAACATCTGATCTTCCACCAAATAAACCAACTAGCATCAACTAGAAGGAGTAATCAACACTACTAGCAACCTACAGGTACCAATCCCGGACTTAGGGACAAGAATTGGATACAAGAGATGAACTAGGGTTTGAGAGGAGATTGTGCTGGTGAAGATGTTGATGGAGATTGCTCTCTCCCGATGAGAGGAGTGTTGGTGATGACGATGGCGATGATTTCCCCCTCCCGGAGGGAAGTGTCCCCGGCAGAACAGCTCTGCCGGAGCCCTAGATTGGTTCCGCCAAGGTTCCGCCTCGTGGCGGCGGAGTCTCGTCCCGAAAGCTTGGTTATGATTTTTCTTCGGATGAAAGACTTCATATAGCAGAACATGGGCATCGGAGGGCCGACAGGGGGCCCACAAGGCATGGGGCGCGCCCAGGGGGGTAGGGTGCGGCCCCACCCTCGTGGCCAGGGTGTGGGCCCCCTCTGGTATTTCTTCCGCTCAGTATTTTTTATTATTTCCAAAAATAACTTTCGTGGAGTTTTAGGACTTTTGGAGTTGTGCAGAATAGGTCTCTAATATTTGCTCCTTTTCCAGCCCAGAATTCCAGCTGCCGGCATTCTCCCTCCTTATGTAAACCTTGTAAAATAAGAGAAAATAGGCATAAGTATTGTGACATAAAGTGTAATAACAGCCCATAATGCAATAAATATAGATATAAAAGCATGATGCAAAATGGACATATCAACTCCCCCAAGCTTAGACCCCGCTTGTCCTTAAGCGGAAGCCGATAACGATAAATATGTCCACATGTTTAGAGGTAGAGGTGTCGATAAAATAAAATACGGACATGAAGGCATCATGATTATTCTCATAACAGCAACATATGTGGATATTGTCATATGATTTCTTATGCTCAAGTAATAATCTATTCACAATGCAAAGTATGAATCAGAAACTTTATTGAGAACTAACAAACTATAATCTCAGTCATTGAGGCAATTGCAATTTATCATAACATCAGAAAGAGTCTATGTCAGAGCTTTCTAGCAAGTCCACATACTCAACTATCATTTAGTCTTTCATAATTGCTAACACTCACGCAATACTTGTGGTTACGGAGTTTTAACCGGACACAGAGAAAGATAGGGGCTTATAGTTTCGCCTCCCAACCTTTTACCTCAAGGGTAATGTCAACAATAATAATTCATGCTAACCCACATCCAATTAGATATATATATCAGGATCTTTCCAACATACTGTGCTTGCCAAAGGATAAAATATAAAAGGAAAGGTGAAGATCACCATAAATCTTGCATAAGGTAGAAGATAATAGTAAAAGATAGGCCCTTCGCAGAGGGAAGCAGAGGTTGCCATGCGCTTTCAGAGTTGGATGCACAAAATCTTAATGCGAAAGAACGTCACTTTATATTGCCACTTGTGATATGGACCTTTATTATGCAGTCCGTCGCTTTTATTTCTTCCACATCACAAGATCGTATAAAGCTTATTTCCTCTACACCAATCAATCATACATTTTTAGAGAGCAATTTTTATTGCTTGCACCGATGACAACTTACTTGAAGGATCTTACTCAATCCATAGGTAGGTATGGTGGACTCTTATGGCAAAACTGGTTTAAGGGTTTTTGGAAGCACAAGTAGTATCTCTACTTGGTGCAAAGAATTTGGCTAGCATGAGGGGGAAAGGCAAGCTCAACATGTTGGATGATCCATGACAATATACTTTATCTCAGATATAAGAAAACATAACCCATTACGTTGTCTTCCTTGTCCAACATCAACTCTTTAGCGTGTCATATTTTAATGAGTGCTCACAATCATAAAGGATGTCCAAGATAGTATATTTATATGTGAAATCTCTCTTTCTTTATTACTTCCTATTAATTGCAACGATGACCAAAGTTGTGTTTGTCAACTCTCAACAACTTTTAATCACCATACTCTTTCTATGTGAAGTCATTACTCTCCATAAGATCAATATGATCTCTTTGTTTATTTTTTATTCCTTTCCCTTTTCTTTTATTCACTCAAAATCATAGAAAAATAATCAAGCCCTTGACTCAACACTAATCTTTATTATATAGCTCACGGACTCGATTACATAGAGGGATCATAAAGCAAAACTCAAAACTAGATCATACCAAAACTTTATTCTATTAAATCAAGATAATATTAAAGAGGATCGAACTAAGAAAAACGGTAAAGGTAGGAGATGTGGTGGTGATACGATACCGGGGCACCTCCCCCAAGCTTGGCAGTTGCCAAGGGGAGTGCCCATACCCATATGATTATGTGTCCTTTTTCGGGGATGGTGATGTTATATTCTTGGCGATGATGCCCCTCAGGATACGATTCTCCTCCTCGAGCTTATTGACTTGCTGCTTGAGTTCCATTATTTCCTTTCGAAGCTTTCCTGTAACGGCCAAAGCTCCTTGCACCCAAGGGTGTTGCATAGCTGCGGGAGAACAAGTGACACTCTTCTTCATATTTTCATAAGAAAGAAATCTAACATTGGAAGGGATAACCGAGTTTGGAATAGCCGAGCTCTGTAGTTCCCCCATTGTGAATCCAGCTCGGAAGCGAGAACTGACTTCTTGATCCTCCTCCATGGCATCTATCCTCTTCAATTCAGCCTCCATCTCGTCCACCATTGCTGGCCCAAAGTTGTCAGCATCGCTGTTTGTCCTTGATCTCGATGCCGGATGAGACACCCGGCTCTTCCCGACTGACTCTTGAGAAGACATCTTGCTCTAATCTGCAGCAGCAACAGCTCGAAACACAAAGAGAGGATAATTGCGTGATACGGGAGTCAAAACCTTCTGGAGATTATATAATGAATTTTTACCGACCAAAATACGTATCATGCAAGAAAACGGAGTCCGGAGAGCGCACGAGGTGCCCACGAGGCAGGGGGCGCGTCCAGGGGGTAGGGCGCGCCCTCCACCCTCGTGGAGCCCTCGTGTCCTTCCCGGACTGCTTCTTATTTTTCTATTTTTCTAAATATTCCAAAATGGAAAAAAGTTGCCATTAGAACTGTTTTGGAGTCGGCTTACTTACCATACCACATACCTATTCCTTTTCGAAGTCTGAAACGTTCCGGAAAGTTTCCCTTATGTATTCCTCCGGGGTCACGGTTTCAATAACATTGGTTTCAATATTTATGGGATTACCTGAGATATAATGTTTCATTCTTTGACCGTTCACCAGCTTCGGATTTGTGCCTTCGAAGTTGTTGATTTTTATGGCACCGGAACGATAGACCTCCTCGATAACGTAAGGGCCTTCCCATTTAGAGAGAAGTTTTCCTGCAAAAAATCTTAAACGGGAGTTGTATAATAATACATAATCACCTACATTAAACTCACGCTTTTGTATCCTTTTGTCATGCCATCTTTTAACTTTTTATTTAAACAATTTGGCGTTTTCATAGGCTTGGGTTCTCCATTCATCAAGTGAGCTAATGTCAAATAACCTCTTCTCACCGGCAAGTTTGAAATCATAATTGAGCTCTTTAATAGCCCAATAAGCCTTATGTTCTAGTTCGAGAGGTAAGTGACATGCTTTTCCATAAACCATTTTATACGGAGACATACCCATAGGATTTTTATATGCAATTCTATAGGCCCATAATGCATCATCAAGTTTCTTGGACCAATTCTTTCCAGATCTATTAACAGTCTTTTGCAAAATTAATTTGAGCTCTCTATTGCTCAATTCTACTTGACCACTAGACTGCGGGTGATAAGGAGATGCAATTCTATGATTAACATCATATTTAGCAAGCATTTTAAGGAAAGCACTATGAATAAAATGTGAACCACCATCAGTCATTAAATATCTAGGGACTCCAAACCTCGGAAAAATAACTTCTTTAAGCATCTTAATAGAAGTGTTATGATCAGCACTACTAGTTGGAATAGCTTCTACCCACTTAGTAACGTAATCAACAGCAACTAAATATGTGTATATCCGTTAGAGGCAGGAAAAGGTCCCATATAATCAAAGCCCCAAACATCAAATGGTTCAATAACAAGTGAGTGATTCATAGGCATTTCTTGACGTCTACTTACCAATTCTTTGACATTCATCACAAGATAAGACAAACTTACGGGCATCCTTGAAGAGAGTAGGCCAATAAAAACCGGATTGCAACACCTTATGTGCAATTCTATCTCCAGAGTGGTGTCCTCCATAAGCTTCCGAGTGACACATACGTAGGATCTGTTCCTGTTCATGCTCAGGCACACAACGTCTAATAACACCATCTACTCCTTCTTTATAACGATGTGGGTCATCCCAAAAGTAATGTCTCAAGTCATAGAAAAACTTTTTCTTTTGTTGGTATGTGAAGCTAGGTGGTATAAATTTAGCAACAATATAATTAGCATAATCAGCATACCATGGAGCAGTACGAGAAGCATTTATGAGATTTAATTGTTCATCAGGAAAGCTATCATCAATAGGTAGTGGGTCATCAAGAACATTTTCTAACCTAGACAAGTTGTCTGCAACGGGGTTCTCAGCTCCCTTTCTATCAATAATATGCAAATCAAATTCTTGTAACAAGAGAACCCATCTAATAAGTCTAGGTTTAGCATCTTTCTTTTCCATAAGATATTTAATAGCAGCATTATCAGTGTGAATAGTTACTTTAGAATCAACAATATAAGGTCTAAACTTATCACAAGCAAATACTACTGCTAAGAATTCTTTTTTAGTAGTAGCATAATTTCTTTGAGCATTGTCTAGAGTTTTACTAGCATATTGAATAACATTTAATTTATTATCAACTCTTTGCCCTAGAACTGCACCTACAGCATAATCACTACATCACACATAATTTCAAAGGGTAAATTCCAATCAGGTGGCTGAACGATAGGTGCAGAGATCAATGCTTTCTTAAGTATTTCAAATGTTTGTACACAATCATCATCAAAGACAAATGGTACATCTTTTTGTAACAAATTAGTCAGAGGCCGAGAAATTTTTGAGAAGTCTTTAATGACCTCCTATAAAAACTGGCATGACCAAGGAAACTTCTTATACCTTTGATGTCCTTGGGACATGGCATCTTTTCAATAGCATCAACCTTAGCTTTATCAACTTCAATGCCTCTTTCAGAAATTTTATGCCCCAAGACAATACCTTCATTAATCATAAAGTGGCACTTTTCCCAATTGAAGACAATATTAGTTTCTTCACATCTCTGCAAAACTCGATCAAGGTTGCTCAAGCAATCATCAAAAGAGGATCCATAAACTGAAAAATCATCCATGAAAACCTCACATATCTTTTCACAAAAGTCAGAGAATATAGCCATCATGCATCTTTGAAAGGTAGCAGGTGCATTACATAAACCAAAAGGCATACGTCTATAAGCAAAAGTACCGAAAGGGAAAGTAAAAGTGGTCTTTGATTGATCATCAGCTGACACAGGTATTTGAGAGAAACCAGAGTAACCATCTAGAAAGCAAAAATGTGTATGTTTGGATAATCTTTCTAGCATTTGATTAATAAAAGGTAAGGGGTAATGATCTTTTTAGTAGCTTTATTTAATTTGCGGAAATCAATTACCATCCTATAACCTGTAATAATTCTATGCGGGATCAATTCATCTTTATCATTAGGAACGACGGTAATACCTCCCTATTTAGGGACACAATGGACATGACTTACCCACTGACTATCAGCAACGGGATAAATAATACCTGCCGCAAGAAACTTTAGTATTTCCTTTCATACCACTTCTTTCATCTTAGGATTCAGCCGTCGTTGATGATCACGAACTGGTTTGGCATCTTTCTCCAAATTTATTTTGTGTTGCCATAGAGTGGGGCAAACACTACAAAAAAATACACTTCCGTGATGATACGTGTTTGTCACAGTAGGTCGCGTTTTTTGTCATGCATGTACATCCATGACAAATTTATGACAGAATCAAGATAGTCATACCTATGCTGTCGTAGAAGTGTTCCATGACATTACCAAAATTATCATCACGGAAGTGTCCACTTCCATGACGATAAATCGCGCGTCACAGAAGTGCTTTCGTCAAGGGTGACCGACACGTGGCATCCACCGTAACGATACGCCGTTAAGCTATCGGGTCGGGTTTTGGATCCGATAACCCGTTAACAGCCCCGACCAATGGGGATTTTCCACGTGTAACATCATCATTGGCTGGAGGAGACACGTGTCAGGTCCGCGTTGACATAGGTGTCACTCATCCAATGGGCGAGACGCGCCTATGATATATTGACACGTGGAACGGCCCATCAAGTTTAAATGGGCCGGCCCAACTGAAGGCCCACAAGATTTTGCGGACCATAATGGGCCGGCCCAGCTAAAGGCCCACGAGATTTTGCGGACCATAATTGGCTGGCCCAGCTAAAGGCCCACAAGATTTTGCGGGCCATAATGGGCCGGCCCAGGTAAAGGCCCACAAGAGTTTTGTGTGCCATAATGGGCCGGCCCAGGTAAAGGCCCACAAGATTCTTGCGGATCATAATGGGCCGGCCCAGCTAAAGGCCCACGAGATTTCGCCGACATTAATGGGTCGGCCCAGCTGTAGGCCCACAAGATTTTGAGGACCCTAGTAGGCCGGCCCATTAACTGGCTGCCATGTTTTGGGCCAAATGCCGGCCCATATTTGATCCGGTCCATTAATGGCCCGCCACGCTCCGGGCCTAATAGTGGCCCATATGAGATCCGGCCCGTTAAAAGCCTACCACGTTCTGGGCCAAATTACGGCCCAGATCAGGTCCGAACCTTTAAGAGGCTTTGGGCTCAATTATGGTCCATATCGGATTCGGCCCGTCAACTGGACACTATGCTTTTCGGCCCACTTGCTAAAGGCCCACTTAGTAATTCAGCCTGATATTAGTTTTGGCCTGTTAAGGGCCCGTTTAACATTTCGGCCCTATATTAATTTCGGCCTGTTAAAAGCCCGTCATATAGTTGGGCCTAACTACGGCCCGGTTTGCATCCGGCCTGCTCGCAACCGATATCTGATTGGGCCAGACAAGGACCGAGACAATTTTGGCCTGTTAAAAGCCCGTGATTTGATTCACGATTCGCACAATCATGGGCCAGGGTTCATTTCGGGCTGCTGCCGGCCCGTGAGCTGTTCGGCACGTTTCAGGCCCGACCTACATCGTGATTGCATGACGGCCCGATTATGTACCATAATTTTACGGTTTGGCCGGTTTACTGCGAAGACAGGATATATATACAGTAAAATAACTGCAGCATCGTGAATAAGAAAAAACTTAGACTATACAATAAAGAAATTACGACATATTACATCCACTGGGCATCAAAGTTCGCCACTATGATAATAAAGCACAAGCAGACAGCAGATTACATACACTTGGCATCAAAGATCGACACTAGTGCAAATAAACACGCCGACAAAATAATATACAAAACCGACAGCACTTCAATAGAGTTCAAGAAAGGTTAGCCCTGCTGGGGAGCTGCAGCGCAAGCAGCTGAGCAAGATGATGAGACTGCGCTTGTTCAACACTTATATGTTCCTCACTCTGAAAGATAAACAAGCAGACAGATGACAGGTTTTGCACATAAAAGTATCAGTGCTGACAATTCATCACATTTCTTACTGACGAATAAAGTGACACAGTTTAAAATTGCATTAACACAATATGGTATTGTTCAGGTCAAGACATGGCAGGAAATGACATTGTGAAGGAGTTGGCAGCTTCACGACACCACTGGATTACAGATCAAGAACTCATAAGTATCAATGGTTAGTGTGCAGTCAATTTATACCATTTCAGATTGGCAAATAAAGAGACGGTTTAAATAATAGTAGAATGATATGACATTGTGCAAAAGAAGATCACTTGCTCTGTATAGTTTAATTTACATGGTATGAAGAAGGAACTTGGTTGTACAACTGAACACTTAAATTGAGAAAGGACAAACTTTTGTTTATGAACTACATAATAAACTTTAAACAAACCAATTTGATGCAAACACCAAAAATAAACAGCTGTTGCAGTCATGCCTAACCAGATATATACAACAAAGTTTGAAGGCTTCAGATGGACAAACTTACATTATTGGTGAAGACAGGCTCTATAAAGGCCTTGTCCATGCTGATGGGGGGGGCAATTCAAGAAGTTTACCACAGAATCTTCTTCAAAAGCATTGCCTTTATTCTACATTTTGTTAAGAGTAAATATAGATGTGATAATATACGAAAAATGGAGAATATTTAAGATAAGATGAAGAGTGATGCTACATAACCAAGTAGCTATAAATGTAAGTGCAGCGATACAGGCAAAAGGTACAGCCAAGAGCAATGTACAGCTAAACTTCTTCAGTACCAACCTTATGGTAAGAGTAAATATAGATCTGATGTGTAGAAAATGGAGGGCAAAGGAAAATAAGCTGCAGAGTGATGGTACATGAACAACTACCTGTCATTATAAGTACACTGATAAAGGACAGCATGTACTTACAAGAACAATGCAGAGCTAAAAAACATTGGCATTGGATATATTCTACACTAATGTAACCATTCATACAGATCAGATAATTTGGAGCGAACAATTGATAAGCAAGCTATCATGCATACTGCTGTCACATAATGAATCAGGTATGTATGCAAGTATAGTGATACAGGACAATAGCTACTAACAAGAGCAAAGCAGCGGGCAGCATATTTGCGATATCCTGTCGTTCTTGTCAAACCGGAATTCTTCTTCGAACAGATTTCCTGCAAAAAAGATCCGTAAGGCACATGCGGAAAAGTAGAAGTTCAAATTGTCATGTGATTTCATAGACAGTACCTCATCCTGGGAACGAGACCAGTGCATAACAAGGTTTTTCCATTCAATGTCTTCTAAATTTAGCACAGGAGACTTCACCGGAAATTTGTTTATAGACTTGCCATCAAAGTGTGATTTCCTCAGGTAACACCGATACTGCTGCAATGCTTCCTTGAAAAGCACAAGCAAGCTTTGCTCGTCATGACTATCCAGATTGACCCTCGCCTAGTTACAACAATGTAATGTAAATCATTGATGTGTTCAATCAGCAGAAAACAGGAAAATAATAACCATGAATAATAGCACTTACACGTAAGTTGGACAGGAGGATGTGAAAATGGTGTTTGTCTTCACAATAATCTTCTCATGATGGGAATATATGCACGTAGTCCCTAACAACATTGAAAGCATTGTCTTTTAAACTGGGAATAAATGGAATGGGGTTCCAATCTGCAGGAATTGGCCGTCTCTGCAGTTGGGATAGGTCTTCGGCCGGTGGACTTGCTGTACTTTTTGCTGGAGTGGGATTTTTCTGTGGTACAGCTGGTGCTATGGCAAATGAAATCGGTATACCTTTTGCTGGAGTGCAGGTCCTGTGTGGTGGGGCTAGTGGTGTGGCCAGTGAAGTATGGGTACAGTCTGCTGGAGTCGGTCCTACGTTTTGTGTCACTGGTTGTACAGCCAATATAAGTGGGGTGCTATCTGATTTCTCCGGCACCACCACGTTTTTCAAGGACTTTGCTGGTGCTCCTTCAGGTTCGGCAATCACCCTCTTCCTTTTTGATGTCTGATGCACAAGAACAGCATTTGAGTGGAAAAACATGGTATGATGACAGATGGAATATGTATTGATAATGGATGGGCATGGCATCTCGACATATATGATGAGTAAACTAAGCAGATGGCGGTGCAACAAAGTAGAAGAAATGCAAGACAACATATGCAAGATACCCGCAATCAATCAAACATTGCCAAATTAGAACAGGCACCTTGATGGGTGAACAGGACAGGCCATCTGCCTTTGACTCCTCGAGAATAGAATAGTCATTAGGATCATATTCTGAACAAGAATCAACAGGTGGGGAGCGTATGAGTTTCATTGCATCCAGAATGGCACTCAATGCCTTGGTGCCAATTTTGTAAGTCATTGCAGTGTTTAGCTTCAAGAGTGGACTGCTGCTAGTGCGACACAAAGCAGCTACACAGATCATAGTGTAGATATAACGGGAAAACCTTAAGCATCAGAGTAAAATCAGCAAAGTGGAACTTGCTGGAATATATGTGCTAGTATTGCCGGTACGGCTAGAAAGGCTTCAGATACCAGATCTCTTCAAGTGAAGGTGCGGTACTGTTAATATCAGTGTAACCCTCAAAGGCGACACAGCTCCCCGCATTTCCTTGCTATTCTTATAGGATTCAAGTGGGCAGGCCACTACAAATCCTATTCCTATGTTTACAAGATCCTACGAATCAAAGAGGCTCAAAGTGTCCATCACAACCGACCGTATAGACCTCTACACTGCAAATGTCCCTGCTCATCTTTAGTACAAGGAACATACTGTACTACTATCATACTCCCTCCGTTCCAAAATATAAGTCTTGGTAGAGATTTCCACTATGGATCACATATACAGATGTATCCAGATACATTTTAGAGTGTAGATTCACTCATTTTGCTCCATATGTAGTCCATGGTGGAATCTATACAAAGACTTGTATTTAGGAACGGAGAGAGTACATATTAAAGAAGAACGAAAGAGGAACATGGTAAAGAAGAGCAAGCAGATTTTGGATAATAAAATGTTGGTTGCACAGTGCCCACACATGATGAACCAGAGCGCATTAAGAATGCAACTCCTAGCTGTCTCTCGACCATTTCAGGCGGTTGGATGAAGATCTTACGTCTCCTAACCCATCTTCTTCCTCGTCTCTGATTCTTCCCATACAGAACACCGCACGGGCTGCCGGCTGGACCACCGGCCCCCGCCGCCTGTGTTCCTCCGCCACCCCCACCCCCTACCCCCGCCCCAACCCCGACCCGCGTCGAGTTTTCTTCGTTCGGCGAGGCCCCACAACCACCCGAGCCCCTTCGTTCGCACCGGTGAACTCCGGCGAGCTCTGAAAAATCGACTGACCCAATTTTGAAACTTAGTCTACTATGATTTAACTAGTGTGGAATATAAAAGGGGAAAACCATAAGCATTGGGAGTATAGTGTTGAGCGTGCCCTGGCGGATCTGAAGGTGCAAACCGGATAAAGGCAACTTCGCAACCAAGACAAGAAATCAGAGTAAAGCAGTGGCGATCTATTTTCTTGCTGCATTAAATAAGTTGAGCAGATACGAAAGAGTACCGCCTCTGGTGCGGCGCCGTGTACGCATCTGCTGAGAATTTGATGGTGCTGCAGTAGCGATGGCTATCGGCGGCGTGGAAGCAGATCTAGGAGGGTAGCCGGTGGCGGCAGGGCGCGGTGGACGAGACGGTCGTAGGAGCAGCGCCGGCAAGGTGGACGACGGCGGGGATGAAGCGAGAGGACGGGATGCAAGGATCCCGGTCCGAAGCCGTGGATGAGAGAGGTCGATCTCTTGTAATGGACGGCGGTGTCGGGGTATCAGCTCCGGCATGGTGGAGGAGGATGGCGGTGGACGGGGTGGCGGACGGCGGCAGACGGAGGAGGGTGGGGTGGAGATGGTGTTTTGGCGCCCACGGAGTACGAATGGGGAAAAGGGAGGTAGAGAGGAAGGGGGGAACCATGTATTCAGGGCGCGCTTGTCTCAAATGCGAGGAAATTTACAAACTTAGCCCCCGTTTCAAATTTCTACTACATCACAGCAACATTAGTCGGTTGGGGATAGGACGGTAATCTCGCATACACCGAATATTTGCCGACGAGAGTTTGTTTTTGGCGCACACCGTGTATGAATATGAATCGCGGAGGGAGTCGATTTCGGCCAAGGACGCACTGTGTTTTGGCGCCCACCGTGTATGAATCCGGGTGAGAGGCGGTTACGTCACGTTTGGGTGAAATTACAAACCTACCCCTATCAAAACCTATAGAAATCCAGCAGATAAGCTTTGCGTGGCAGGGATAGGCAGTAGTGATTTCCATCTCGCAGATTTTGGTTTCGGGCGGTTACTGCGACTTTCCCCGCTTCGTTCAAATTTTGCAGAGTGCACGTTTACCGTGCCAACTCAATTCGAATCCCATTTGTATACTATTTTTTTCGGGCGGGATCCATTTTCAATTGGAATTACATTCTATATACATCATTTTTTATATATACTTTCAAAAGCACAACAAAGAATTCTGCTCCTTTGTATGTATAATATGATTTACAAATACAATCGAAATCTTAAGGTTGAATTCGAAAAAATTTAACCAAATTATGTTCCACTAAAATGTATGGATCAGTAATATCTACATATTAAATAACATAGATGTGCGTGAATTCATATGAGTATGCATGTTTGATAGATCAATTTTGGTTCGAGTATGGATTACATGTATCATCATCTCGAATTCAAATATTTGAATCCCTTTTTTGTTCACTCCTTTCGCACCCATCTCTCTCGCATGCATGCTCCTTCAGGTAGCTATCACTCTCTTTTCTCCAGCTCACCCGCACGCTCACTTCATGTTTTCCTATCCTCGCAAACATGGTCTCTCGACGTCTCCCTTGAGAAGTGTCACACTCTCCCTATCATTATACATTACACGGTTTCGTTATCTCTCACGTCGCTACTGTTCCTGGTATCACTCGGTACCTAAGCTTTCTTTTTCACCGCCACACACACAGTCTCCACTCGTCTTTCACTTTGTCTTTCTCTCTATGGGATTCTCTCACACACCCTATATGTCTCTACATATGACTCATACCACTAAAATTACTCTCTCTCTCTCTCTTGTAGACACAACATTTGTTGCGGTCTCCTTTTCGTCTCCATCCCAGACTGACATTATTCATTTGTTTACCGATCAGACAACCCCGACTACAGACACACACACACACACACACACACACAACTCCTGCTTCCACTCCCCTTCCCGACTACCGTCTCTCTCTCACACACACAAAACTCTCGCTTTCGCACCCCGACTCGTATTTCTCTCACAAACATTTATCGACTAGCTAGCCTCTAGATAGGTATATACACCCGCACACTCGTGCTTCCACCATCGCATACATGTCTCTCTCCCGCTCCTTGTATCTATGTAGATTTTTCTTCCCTTCTTGAGACACGCCCTCTCGATCGTGCACACACACACTATCGCCTCATTTTAAGCTGATACCTATCGCACACACACTCCTTGTGTCTTTGTCACACATGCACTCCGTCCTCCTCCACTCTCCCTCTCTCTCACACACACATGGGCTTTTTGCAACAACTAGCAAGATGCCCATGCGTTGCACAGAAAATGAAGATTCATTTGTATGAGTAGTTTCTCTTGTGGGGGAAAAGGATGAACGAGGGAAGGCCTTATTTGCAAATGTGGAGAGGGGTGTGGGTATCTTTTTGCAAAATTTCCATAGTTTCCTTCCTATCCGTCAGATATAGATCGGACGGCCTATATTGCAGGATGCCAGGCACACGATCATCACCGACAATGCTTTTTATAAGAGTAGGGATAAAAAATAGAGTTGGTGATGATGGTGGGCCTGCCATCCTGCAATGTAGGTCGTCCGATTTATATCTGACGGATAGGAAGGAAAATATGGCAATTTACCCGCACTCTTCACCACATTTATAGATAAGGCCTTCCCTCGTTCATCCTTTTCTCCCACAAGACCTTGATGTTCCGTGCAACGCATAGGCATCTTGCTAGTAAGAGTAGAAATTAGACATATACTAGTTCTCGAATCTTGAAACCAACAACATTCCTCCCTTATCTTGTCAAAACCGCCAATGGAATATATTTTGAGTGAAACATAACATATTTTTAGTGATATACGTATTTCAAAACTAGAATTTTTTTTCTATCAAATCGGTGAATATGTATTAATCTACTTTGATCGTGTGGCAACGCATTGGCACATTGCTAGTAGTTATTATAATTTTTTGGACACCAGACAAACGGTGGAGTACATATACGAAGAGAAGAGGCGCGCGCACGCAGTCGGCCTCTCGATGTCTCGCACACATGAGTGTTACGTAAAGGCGACGTTAACAAATAAACCCTAAAACCCTAGGTGCACGATTGCTGCATTCGCGGGTACCGGGTACGTGGTGGAGCACCTTTGTAGGAATAGTCAGCTCGCCTGATAATTTGATCAGTAGGAGTTGATGGTCGGGACCACAGGTGAACGACTTGGAGCGCGGTGGCTCGCCAGTTGCCACAGATCGAGTAGCCACGTTTAAAATATCGTTTTTTAGCGGGGTTAAGAGTTCCGATTTTCAATGGCGCGTTATAAGTAGTAAGTAGTTTTTAGAACGATTGGTATGGAGCGAAAATGGAATTCATAGTACTACGTACCTCCTTGGCGTATGGTTGTATGGTTTTTTTTGCGATGGAGGTTGGATGGGTTTATGTTGCGAGATGTTGAACCTGGTAGTTCTAGGGAAAATACTATGGTTTAGATTTAGATGCTGGTTTTCAGTAATGAAAATCGGAAGGGGAAACCCTTCTTTGATTAAAAAAACTACTACCTCCATTCTGGTTTACTAGTCCCCATCGTACTTTGGGTCAAAGTTTGTGCACGAATTTTACTTGTAAAATGTGAATGGAAAACGAGATTTTGTTATACCCAAACAAAAAAGGACTGGAGGGAGTGATTGCTCTGACACGGACGCGACCTCCCATAGCGCGGGCATTGAACCGGCGCGCCGGCCAAGAGGGCCGCACTCGCTGCAGGCCCGGCTGAGCACGCCTCCTCGCCGCGTGCAACCAGCTTAAGACTGCCCCGCCTGCCTTCATTGAATCCGCGCGTGTGCCGGCAACACGTCCTTCTGCGAGCCGGCAGGCATTTTAGAACACAAAAAATGACTAAAATATAATTAATTTACGCATGGTCTTGACTTGTTGTGCTCGCACTGGTAGCAGGAACTAGTAGAGGATTTTCTTTATTTATAACTCTCCTCACATTTCTTTGGCTTTGAAGTGAATCATGGTTGTGGACATTATGTATGAATGTGCACATATCTGTGAACATGAGTTTGATGTGGAAGTTGAACTTGGAATGTCGGGCTTCCGCGTGAACTATACCATGTCCAATGCTTCGTTTGTTATTGTTTGGAAAGTAATTGTTGTTATTACATGACCCGAAAAAAACATTTTGTGCCACATCAGTAGATGCACGGACATCACAACAGGCATGCTGACTGGATAAACATTTGAACCTAGCTATTATGAAGGAAATTTTGTATTGACAACAGTTTTAGATAGCAGGAGACGCCTAGCCTGCTCTGCCTCTGCTAGCTTATTTCTGGCTTCTTCCATCTCTTCTTTGGCTTGGGTGAAGAGAGCATCTGATTGCTCTTTTCGCTTTTTCAGGAACTCGGCTACATTCTCAAGGGCTGCTACACGCTTTCTTTCAGCCTTTACTAATGCCACGAGGACACGAACAGCTGACGACTCCACCTGGCTTGTGTGTAATCCAGGATCATCTGGGAATTTGCACCTTGTGTCTAATCCAGCATCATTAGGGAACTGGCACCTTGTGTGTAATCCAGCCTCATTTTGGAAACATGATCTCGAGGTTGACCATACTTCCCTCCTCGCAGGAACTGCATCCTGACATGAAGTTACTTCTTTTTTAGATCAATACTCAGAGCAACCTAGATCCATTTAGTAGAAGCCAGATAAACAAAACTCGGGGAAGTGAATTCAAAAGGAAAAAAAATTAAAAACAGACTACAAGGTGAGAACACCCACTTCCTACATCAAGCTAAAAACGAAAGCATTAGGACGATTAAGACTCTTCTTATTACACATCGAAGAACACCACGCTTAAGAGAAACAGAAACTACAACATATACACATCGAAGAACACGAGGCTACACGAAAGTAATTGAAAGGGTGTTACTTACCAAAGCTCATTTTACAGGTTCGGTGCAGCTCCTCTTTAACTTGCCATGCTCCTTGAAGATGTCCCGAATATCCCGTGTTTGGTCTTCATTGCTCCTCTGCATGTTCGCACTCATGGTTTTAAAATCTCAACATGGCAAGAAAAATATACTACTAGTAATACTCACGCATCTTGTAGGCAACATTAAAGCACTCGTCTGCCATGTTAGAGCATCTCCAACAGAATCGCAACACGCGGCGCTTTAAAAAAGCGTTTACAGTGCTGAGATCGAGAAGTAGATACTAGAGAGTAGAGGATAGTTCTCAGCATAGATAGATAAAAAGAGATAATTCAACTACTCCTCGTCGTCCGACTCCTCCTCGGTGATGTCCTCCTCCGACGTGTGACTGTAGGCGTGAAGATACCTATCGTCATCGGATTCCCAGGGCGACGCTGCTCCTAGCCTCATGTTGAATTGAGCGTCCGCTTTTCGCCTACGCTTGTCCTCACGATAGGCGGCTCGCTCCGCCCTCCTCTTATCCCTCTCCGCCCTCCTTTGCGCGTAGAACTCGCGCTCTTTCATGATGTCCTGCGGGAAGTGTTGGCGCCACAGCGCCATGGCTTCCTCGTCCATCTCGGCGATGCCGAGACGGTGCTCCCGCCTCCGGTTGTCGCGACGATCCTCGTCGGTGCTAAGCCGCGGCAGAGGAGCGAGCTCCTGCGCCCGCTCCCGCGTCGGCACGTTGGGGAAGTTCAATGTTCTATGAGGCCACCGGAGGCGCCACACCGCCGCGTCGTACGCGCGGGCGGCCTCGTTGGCAGTGACGAAATTGCCGAGGCCGAGGCCCATCCCGCGGAACCGGATCTCGGCGGAGAAGCCGCCGGAGGGGCGCGCGCGGACGCCGCGGTATCCCCAAGTTTCCCGGCGACGCGGCGGCATGGTGGCGCGGCGGCGGTGAGGCGAAAAAGAGCGGGGAGAGAGAGGTGGCGAGGCACAGAGTGGGGAGAGAGCGGTGGCAAGGCACAGAGCGGTGGGAGGACGTTGGATTTTATAAAGCGCGTCGGACGCCGTGCGCCAAAACTAGCGCACGCCTGGTCGCGTTTCTGCGCGCACGATCCTTTCCCGACGTCTCTGCTATCTCTACTCTCTTCTCTACTGTTATATTTATTTTATATTTAATATTTAATATTTATCTCTACTTCCTTTACTGTCTACTTTTTTCTCTATACTTTTTTTCTTGCAATATAGGCCGTCCGATTTATATCTGACAGATAGGAAGGAAACAAATGGGGATTTTGCAAAAAGATACCCATACCCCTCTCCAGATTTGCAAATAAGGCCTTCCCTCGTCCATCCTTTTCTCCCACAAGATAAACTACTCATACAAATGCATCTTGATGCGTGCAACACATGAGCATCTTGCTAGTTCTAAAAACCTTTCCATCATTTGCCACACTACTGGTTGCAGATGAAAAACCTACCCAAGCACAGCGCGATACAGGAGTGACGCACAATTACAAGCTGATATTCTGTTGGACAATGGAGGCTATAACCAATTACTTTTACGGGAACAATAGCACCCAGGAAATTTGAAGGGTAGGTATGAACAAAATTGGAACTGCACATGTACTGCTAAGTGATTCAATACACACATTACCAATCGAGGAGGAGAACGATGGTGGCGGCGGCCTATGTGAGTGGTCGGCAACGGGAGTCAGTTCATTGTCCACTACGGTGGTACTTCTGCGCTTGGCGTCGTCTTCCGGGAAGCAGGTCCGAGACCGTGGAAGATGATGCCGGGGAAGAGGCTCCATGTACGACGACGGTGGACCGGCTCCAGTGCGGCGTACGAGGTAGTCGATGAGGCAAATGCGCTACGGTGGACGAGTGCGCCGATGTAAAGGGGAGGAGCACGAAGGCTGCAGTGCCGTGGAGAAGTCTATTTTGCGATGGGGATAGAAAATGGGGAGTATTCAGGTGTACTACTCTGGGTGCCGGGGTGGGGTTGGCTGGGTAGGGTGAACCTGAAGTTACGAAAACAGCCCCCTACCAAGCGTCATCCGTTGGCCTATTCCGAAGGCTATGATGGTAACTTCCCACTGCTCGAATCAGGGTCGCGGGAGATTTTCCCGCCGACCTCAAAATTTTGTGACACTGGACTCCCCTGTGGCGTGTTGAGTGATTCGGCTAAGCAACTAGCGAGTAGTAGTAGTAAACTCTGCATATTAGGTTTGACCGAAGTCAAACTTCCTAAAGTTTGACCAAGTTTATAGAAAAATATAAACATTTACCATAACAAATATGTATGATGTGAAAGTACATTCAATAATGAATCTAATGGTATTTATTTGTTATTGTATATGTTAATATTTTTTGTTATAAGCTTTCTGAGAGTTTACAAAACTTGACTTTGACCAATGCTAATACGCGGACTTAAGTAAAAACGGAGGGAGTACACATTTGTTTTCTTAGTTTGTAGTGAACTAATCATTTGTTGAAATTGTGAAATAAATATATTAGGCTATTGACTTCGAATGTAATGGTCTATACAATTCAATAGTTACAATCATTGTCGAATCCCAAGATGTATACAAGGTCTATAGTACATCACAACATGCTCAAACTCACATACACACACACACAAAGTAAACTAGAAGGCAGTTCTCTCATGTATACACAACGTATCGACATCTGTCTATGTCTCACTCATGCATGATCATTTGCACATTCACACCTCTCTATGTCTGTATCACACGCACACCGTCTCCACATTGCCCTTCCGCCACAACACACATATGGACACATACACACGTTCTCTCTCAGTCACACACACAAAATCAATATTAAAAAAACTAGGGCGCACCTAAAACGTCCAAATCCAAATAAACATGAACTGGAGCTAAATTCAAATATATGGAAATATTGCAGCATCAAGAACTTTCACAGGAAAAAAAAGTTGAGTAATATTCGAGGATTGTTTTCACACACACAAAAAGGTTCGGTGGATGTCCTTCGAGCGCGACACGGTGACGCACCGTTCGATCGACCGCGCGGCCGCGGTTCACGCGCTTGCACAGGATTCCGTATCATGGTTGTGGTACTAACTAATAAAAGCGCTGCCTAAGTCTAATGTTTACGTGTACTAGTACGGTTTTCTTTTAAGTTTGACCAACCTTATATATAAAACTAAAGTAAGCTCCCACACGCACACTCATCAATATGCCGCCGCCGCCGTTGCGCATGCCGGCGCCCGCCTGCTCCGGCCAACAATTTCTCACCCATCACCGCCGTGTCGCCGCCATCCCTGTGCCATGAAGCCGAAGGCTCGCCCGCTCACGTCGTCTGCAGTCCCTCCTCGCGATGCCGCCGTGCTACCAAGCACACGAGCAGCTGGTGGAGCCGCGTCTATGCACGCAGCGTACGAAGAGGAGGACAAGCGCGTGCTCCAGCACGCCGGTGAGGAGGAACTAGCGTGTCATTGTCGTCTCCGCCCGCGCGGAGGAGGCGCGCATGGTGGCTGTCGCGGCGGAAGCCGGTCGCGCGCGCGTCGAGCCCGCAAACCGGGTGCGGACGCGGAATCTACCTTCGAGACCTTGAATGCCACGTGGATCCTGCAATCTGAAGGAGCAATTTGGGTCAGTCGACTCATGTGAGCCGTTTGATGCAACATGGATGGCTAGAAGGGCTTCTTCCACAAATTCTGTCGTCTTCTTCCTTCGCTCCGTCGAAATTCTTTCACAAATCGACTGACCCAAATTATACTACTAGTACGAACGTATTAAGTACAGTAGGAACACGAAGATACAAGCAGTAGTACCAACTGCAAGAAGAACAGTAGTAAGACATAGTACTAGTACTACTGTACGTACTAAAGAGTTCAAATAATGAGAAAGAACATAAACATAGTTCTGCTGGGGCCTCAGCACAACACACCCTTGAAAATAAACTAAGCAACTAGTCCGCTTGACACTGCAGTAGAACCAGCATGAGCGACAGCACTGCCACCTACTCGGAGTCCGAGTCCACGTCCTCGACTTCGTCCTCGTCCCTCTTCCTCTTCCTCTTCGCCGACGCTTCTTTGCTTGAACCGGACACTGGGCTCTGCTTCTTCATCCAACCCTTGTAGATATTTAAACAAAGGTAGGCATCCATTGCTGCGTACAGGATGTGATCTTCATCTAATGTCTTCGACTCCCATGCATGATGAAACTCGTGATGAGGTTTCTTCAGTTTAGCGTATGAAGGATCAATCATGGCTGCTGCCAGGGTCAGCATTGAAGGTTGAGAGGAGGACACCAGGCTTGCCTTCTGGAGATCGAAGGGCTGGCCTACAACGAGACCTATCCGACGCAGGACATCCCTGTCGTTCTTAAAGCCTACAGTAACGAATTTCACTCTTTTGTCCTTGAGGAAGTTCTTAAAATCCTGGCACTCAACGTCGGCATGGCATATGTGGTAGACCAAGCAAACGTTATGTACGCAAACCTGGATCACGGCGGGCTTCTTCCTCTCTTCGTCCTTTAGATCCTTCTCTCGTCCCAGGACTGTGGTGTACTCAACATCTAGCCCAGTGACCCACTCATCTGTTGAACTGTTGAACATGCGTAGGAAGCGAGCAAGCCATGCTTTCACCGTCTCGGATCCACGTGTGTAGATGACGATGAACTGATCGCCGGTGATGGCTCTAACCTGGTACTCAGCAGCGACCATTGAGATTTGGGAGGCCATGGATTTTGGAGGAGGGTTAGGAGAAGTTGAACTGTTGTACCCCACAAAAAAACTGGGAGCAAACTAATGTGAAAGGACGGGACGACTGGGAGCGAACTATTGTAAGGTAGAAGACGGGGACGAGTAGGGTGTGCGAACGGCGTGGGGTTGCTGGCTTGCCCGGTGGATAAACGGCTGCAAGCCCCCAAAGAGTTATCGAGAACTATGCGGGACCCACTAGATGTCATGTCTACTAGACCCATATCGTAGGCCTGACGGTATAGCTTCTGCCTGTTCGCACGCCATGCCGGCGCGTGGATGTAACTTCACTTAATTCCGTCAAACGTCGCGCCTCCCACGACCTTCGCCACCCTCGCGCGGTCGTGCCCTTTGAGACTTCGACCAGCTATAAATGAGCAATTTTTTTGCCTTTTTTTAGACAAGCAATTTTTTTTGCCTACTCCGCATGCATGATACTCCCTCTGGTCCTTTTTACTCCCATCAACCGTTTGCAAAGTGTTTGACCAAATTTATACTTTTTTTGAACACCACCTTATATTAGTTAACCAGACACACCAGTACACTCATTCGATACAATATTCACCACACAGGGCGGTACGTTATTTACAAGAATACCATCTAATCTATTGTCAAAGCTATACTTAGCGATTAAGTGTGCCACCTTATTGGCCGAACGGCTAATCTTTGACAATTGAAGATTGTTGATCAACTTCGAGATGCTCACCGCTTTCATCTTCAGGTCACGCATAGCAGACCTGTCATAGTCCCCCGATGCAAGAGACGCTACCACAAAAGCGCAATCAGTCTCTAAAATTACAGGATTATGAAGAGAAATACCTATGTAGAGGCCGGCAATGCAAGCCCTAAGCTCCGCTTCCTCCACGCTGTGACAGGCATCAATGAAATCCCACGACCAAATTTATACTAAAAATATCAATATCTACAATACTGATTATAATGAGTATAAGAGAGAGATGATTATAGTAATATAGGTAGATACCGTAACATAATAAATGTGATGCTACTATGTGTCATGCATGGCAATAAATGAGACCACCTATGATACTAATCTATGATACTATGCACTATAGAGGTAGTAACATAGACTAGTAACATATGCATGTTACTAGTCTAAGTTACTCCCCACTATGACCAGCCTTAGAGTACCACTACCTCCCTTCTAGTTTAAAGGGCTCGATTCAAAATTTTCACCTACTCTTAGCAAGATAGTAGAGGCGGTGGAATGGTTTTTGAAGTCTGCAAAAGTACTCAACTAGTGATGTCGTTCTTCACAAAAAAATGTGTTTACCAATGCATGCATGAACACTAGTTACTCTAACCCCCCTCTCTTCTTTAATTCTTTGCCACATTAGCATGTTTGCTATTCCCGCGTGCATGATACCAGCTAAGATACCACCATTATGGCCAGCCTTAATCACCGCATGCAATAATTTAGTGCACCTTGAAATATGAACATGTGTGGGGCGTGTATGTTTTTAATGACTTGAGACTATACCTAGCCCGGCATGCAAGATGACTTATTATGCACCGTTCCCCATACCTGCAGGAAGCCCGTTCGTCTCCAAATCTTTTCCTCTCCATGTGTGGAAAACTATGCCTGCCAAACTCTCCTTCTCCCTCCGGCGGTCCCACAACTCCACCCCGTGTGAAAAAATCTGCATGCATGACTCTCCTCCCCCCACGCTCGTCCAATCCGTTGTGACCAGCAATATTTCCACCCCTTCGCTCCCCCGTAATTTACTCCAACAAATATGCCCACGTAGCTGTTACTTAACTGCAGGTGCATTGGGTCACTGACATATGGGCCCAACAGGGGTCTGGCCCACATGTCAGTGACGCAACTGGACCTGCAGTTAAGTCAGTGCAGCTCAGTCCATATCTTACGTAGGTGTGCCATTGCTCGCTATAAATACTGCGCCTCCCACGACATCGCTATCTCCTCCCCCTCACGTTCACGTTCATCGCTATCTCCTCCTCCTCCCTCTCACGTCGACCACCATGGCATCGCCCCTCCCAAGCCCTAGGAGCCCCTCGCTGCACCGCGCGGACGGTCACGCGTCGCCGTTCCATTCCTCGCCGCCACTAGTCGAGGAGGACGCGTCGGTGTTCCGCTCCTCGCCGCTACGCGATGCGTCGCCTTTCCGTCCTCGCTGCCACTAGTCGAGGAGGACGCGTCGGCGTTCCGCTCCTTGCCGCGACGCGACGCGTCGCCGTTCCGTTTCTCGCCGCCACTAGTCGAGGAGGACGCGTCGGCGTTCCGCTCCTCGCCACGACGCGTCGAGGTGGACGCGTCGGCGTTCCCAATCTCGCCAGCACGCGCGCCAGAGGACGCGTCAGCTCCCCGCTACGAGGAGAACGCCGCGCCGCCCGCCGAGCCCCCCAGCCTTGAGGAGCTTTGGAAAGGAATGGATGTCGCCTTGTGGGAGGCTTTGCCTCCAGCAGAGCACGCCAAAATAGAGGCGGAGAAGAAGGCCGAGGAAGAGAAGCGCACCGCGGAACAAGCTGCCTGGAAGGCCTATGTCGCGTCCGAGAGAGTCAGGCAATTGGCTCTTTGGCAGAAGGCTCGTGCGAGGGCCGTGAGGGTGGCGGAGGACGCCCGTGCCGACGCCCTGAGTGCAGTCGGGCCCAAGCGCCTCATCTACGCTTGGCGGTACGTGGACCGGGTGCACGCTTCCAGCGAGGAGGAGTACCTGTTGGCGCCGGATCACCACACCGATGAGATTGCGCTCGCCCGCCGGCAAGCCGCCAATCAGCACCTCGCGAGTTGCGAGGCTGAGGAAGAGGCGTTGTGTCGGCGCGCTGGGAAACGGCCGCGCACCAGGGCACTCGTGGCGCGCCGCAAGCGCTCCTGCGAGCGCCGTGGCTTTTAGGAGGAGTATAATTTTTGTTTCGTAAGGCGATCTCATTAGTTTTGGGACGCAAATGATAAATCCCGAACGTTCAGGAATTTTTAGCATCCTTAATTAAGTATGTAAAAGGGAAAGTTTGGAAACCTTGTGTATTCGTACGCATTTTGCAAGTACGTGCATATAGCACAAACTTTACTATATACTATCGCACTACACGTCTCTCTCGATATATGCTTGCAGACTGTGCTACTCCCTCCGTCCAGGTCAATAAGTCATCTTTGGTTGTGCACCATGACCAAGAAGGAGGGAAGACTTATACACCTAGACGGAGGGAGTACTACTATTACTTATGTACATGCAAATGCACGTTTTAACATTACGATGCGGTTTTTGAAAAATTAGAAAAATAGCACTAGTCAAGCTTGTGAAACGATTCAATGCAAAACAAATGCAAAAATGCTCGTTTGATTGTTTACTTTTAGCTTCCTTCTCTGTGGTTATTTCTCTGTCGTACTTTGTACGGAGTATCTCACTGGTTGGAAAGGCATGCAAATTCCCAAACCGCTTCCTACACCCTGTATCGAATTTTTTGCCTAACAAGTTGTGCCGTGCAATTGGAATTCCAACTTGAGTACTACTACTAGTAGGAGTACCAGGGGCCAGTTCTTTTAGGCTTCTAGATTAGTAATCCCATAAGAGAAAGTACAATAGAGCTGAGTCAGCGGGCTATAAGAAATAAATTAGTATATTTCTGCTTAGTTGGAGGAAAGAGAAGAGGAGAGAGAAGGTAAGTGGGCTCTTCGTTAAGAGCCAACTCTAGCACGTGCTCCTAGGCACTTTGTGAGCATGAGAAGTGGGCCACATAATAAAAAAGTAGTACACTCTTTTGATCTATTATTGTACATGTTGGCTATAAGATGGGCTGTAGATGACATGGCACTGGCTTATAGCCAGCAGCTGGCTATACTATTAACCATGCTCTAACTACTACCTCCGTCCTGGTTTATTGGTCCCCATTGTAATCTGTGTCAAATTTTGATCATAAATTTAACTAATGAAATGTTAGTGCATGTCACATGCACTACTCCATCCGTCTAGGTGATTAAGTCATCTTAGGCTGTGCATCGTGACCAAGGAGGAGGAGAAAACGAGAAACATTAATGTTTATTTGCTAATTAATAGTATTGCATGCAATGAACTAACCACTGCATGTCGTGTTTGATATCTCAAGTCATTAAAAGCATGCACACTCTTTATCTCTTATTGGTTGATATGTCAAGAAACAAGAAATGAGGTAGAAGTTAATGCACCGCGCCTAAGTGTTTTGGGATTATTTGGTTTTCGTAAGATGACTTACACACCTAGATGGAGGGATTACGATGGTGAGGAATAAACCAGTTAAATCTTTGGTCAAAATTTAGCACAAATTACAATGGTGAGGAATAAACCAGGACGGAGTAGTAGTTTAGAAGCCCAAATAAATGAGTGAGGCGCCTTATTGTTACTCTCCACTGTGACTAGTCTTGTGGGAAAAGCTGGGGAAGCCGCCAAAAGAACTGGCCCTAGGAGTAGTAGTTATGGATCGAGTGTACGAGATGAACCGGAGAAGGTAAATGCAGAGAGATGAAATGCAAAAAAGACGGAGGGATGTGATGGTTGCTTGTCCGTTTATTTTACCAGGCCACTTATTACTGGGAGTGGTTGGGTTTTGTGATATGACGGCTTTACTGCCGCGCCACGAGTGGGGTGAGAGGTGAGACTCCCGTGCAGCGCCGCCCTCTACACTTGTACTACATCGGTCGTGGTTTATTAGTCCCCCATTGAATTTGACTGAAGATTTAACTGACAAAATGTTAGTGCATGTCAACAAAAACTATATCGTTGGATTCGTATTTGAACATAGTTTTGAATGATATAATTTTAGGTGACATGCATCAGCATTTATTGTACTATATATAATGTTGGTTCAATTTTTGGTCGTACTAATCTATAGTAGTAAGGTGCCCGTGCGTTGCACCGAAGAGTGAAATGCATTGATCGGGGAGTTGTTTATTTTGACAAAGGATGTGGGGGTCATCTCATGTGTAACGGGTATCGATAGGTTTCTTCGGATATTATTTCATCTCTAGGGCTCACAAACATCCAGGTGAAATAGATAAAAATGTATCTTTTGCAAACAAAAGCGTTCAACTCTTCAACCTGCATCCAAAACTTGTGAAGAAATAACACTTATTGTGCTTTGCAAGAAATGATCTTTAAGAATTAGTTTTTGAGTATCGATTGTTATACATGTTGGCTACAGATGACATGGCACTTTCTTATAGTCAACAGTTGGCTATACTATTAAGTAATATTAACCATGCCCTTATACACCTAGACGGAGGGATTAAATCAGGATGACTTGCAAGCGGGCAGAGGAGATGTAAGAAATGGTTCATCGTAAGTCTTTCACCAGTACTGTAGTAAAAATTCATACATGGAAGATTCTAGACTAAACCATAAACGGATACACTTTTATTCATGCGCGATACTCCAATAGAGCAAGATCATGCATGGAAGTCTCCACATGCTTAGACAGCGGATTACATTGAGCGAAGACTAATGATCAACATTTAGCTTGATAATGCAGATGTCCAGGTGAACCTCCTTGGAGTCCCCGTGCACATTGTTGGGGGTCAAATATTACCATGCGTCTTCCATGTCCACATCGGCGGGAAGGTCCCAGCTCGGCAGAGTCCAAGTCAGCTTGACGTTAGCCAGTGTCGCCGCCCACGTACCTCCGAGGGGTAGTATTAGTGAGCACGCACGCGTACATCGGCCTCGTGTCAGCGTCAGCGGCATCGCCCCTGACGCACACTATAGAGATGTGGCGGCGGCCTGCGCGGGCCTCGCCGGTGGCCACGATTAAGAGGAAGACGCTGCCGTCCTCCTCCGAGACTAGCAGGCGGCGCTGATCCTCCAGCGACTCCGGCACGGTGAACGGGTAGCACGTCTCGTACTTGATGTTCTTCGCCAAGGGCCAGTAGTGATTGCCGCACGCCTGCGTCAGCTGATGCACGATATCCACCGGCGAGCCCCAAAACGGCACCGGGCACTCATAGTAGTAGACGAAGGGCTCCTTGGAGGCATCGACCAGGCCGTCCATGAAACGGGAGTGGCTGTAGGGGACATTCCGCCAGTTGAATATATGAGCAAGTTACTACGAGATTTAGTCCGAATAAGCACAAAATAAATCATGACGGCTATAACAGAGATTAAACTAATCATGCGGACTAGCATAGTAGATGAACAGATCGAAGCTAGGACACAGACTAGAAACATGAATTCTACCACGATTTCGTACAGGAAGGACAGAAACACATACGGTGCAACGGGAGCAGCCCCATTGGCGTTGAGGTTGTCGCCCATGTCGTTGAGGAAGAGGTTGCCGAGGTCGGGGAAGAAGTCGTCGCTGCTAGCAGTCGCGAGAGTGCGCTCCCCAAATTTCAACAGCGCCCGCCGAATGGAGCGCAGGAGGGAGTGGCTGTAGGGGACGTTGCGGCCGCCGAATGGAGCGCAGGAGTAGCCCACGAAGCAGTAGATGGTGCTCCTTCCTAGTCTCTATTCTTATCTCCATCTCTACTTCTCTTCTTTGTTTTTTATAATATACTAGTTGTAGTTGTCAAATCGAATAGTACTGGGCCGTCAACTGCACGCCCGGCTGAACAAGCCTCCTCGCCTCCATCAAACCCCTCCGTTAAACCCGCATGCAAACCGAGAAACCTACTCCGGCTCGCGGGAGGAAATTTGCCGGTTGCTGTTGGAGAATAATAGAGTCACATCCAATCCATTTGAGTTAATTGCGTGTATGATTCTCCCTCTATAAAAAAGTTAATTGCGTCCTTAATCTTGTATTCTAAGTACTATGTGAGTTCCACTGTCAGTACAGTGTACATGACTTGCAGGCTGGCTACAGATTCGTACAGAAAGTTAAAAAGAAACAAATACATGACTTGCAAGATTGGAGTTAGCACTGATGGCGGTTCGTAGTCATTCCACGCTCGGGCATTGAAGTTTGTAACTATTTTAGATTAGAACATACTACTCCTCCGGTGCTAGTAGTAGAGCAGAGTCCTACTCCACTACAAAAGGAAGTCTCTGGAACAATCTGGCATGGTGGCCGCTGCCGGCGCCGTCCATCCCCATGCCTCCGCCCAGTCCGACCACCAGTCACCACCACACCCCACTCCTCCTCACCTCTATCATCTTTCTCGACATATCATTTTTTCGATGAAATGGTCGACATACTATTTTCCGATAAAATTCTCAAGATATCATTAGTTTTTACACATGGGATTACTCCTGCCCACGATCAAGAGGAAGACGCTGCCGTCCTCCTCCGAGACTAGCAGGCGGCGGTGATCCTCCAGCTACTCCGGCATGGTGAACGGGTAGCACGTCTCGTACTTGATGTTCCGGCAAGGGCCAGCAGTGACCGCTGCACGCATCCGTGAGGCGATGCACCATGTCCGCCG
Source organism: Triticum aestivum (assembly GCF_018294505.1). Classification (NCBI taxonomy): domain Eukaryota; kingdom Viridiplantae; phylum Streptophyta; class Magnoliopsida; order Poales; family Poaceae; genus Triticum; species Triticum aestivum. The sequence goes on along the minus strand of NC_057814.1, from coordinate 110,531,590 downwards.
GCAAGCCACAAAACGGCATCGGGCACTCATAGCTGTGGACGAAGGGCTCCTTGGAGGCATCGACCAGGCCGTCCATGAAATGGGAGTGGCTGTAGGGGACGTTGCGCCAGTTGAATATATGAGCAAGTTACTACGAGATTTAATCCGAATAAGCACAAAATAAATCATGACAGCTATAACAGAGATGAAACTAATCATGTGGACTAGCATAGTAGTAGGATACAGACTAGAAACATGAATTCTACCACGATTTCGAACAGGAAGGACAGAAACACATACGGTGCAACGGGAGCAGCACCGTTGGCGTTGAGGTTGTCGCCCATGTCCAAACACCATGTAGACATGGTCTTTGAGCACGGTTCGTAGTCGTTCCACGCTCGGGCATTGAAATTTGTAACTATTTTAGATTAGAATATACTACTCCTCCGGTGCTAGTAGTAGAGCAGAGTCCTACTCTACTACTCTACTCAAGCAAGTTAGGGCATAGCACTGTAGGGAGTACCAGTACTGTGATCACTCAAGCAAGTTGTCTCGCATCGACATGACCCTACGCTGCTCGTATGTGTCTCGTAAGTCAAGCGGCGTGCTGTAGTCATTATCACCTGTCCACTTCCCGCAGCACATATTCGCTTCTCCATCTTTGTCCGCACATAATCTCGTCCAATCTTCCATCCCCGCTAACAATGGCAGAACCGAGCAGCGTCCGCCGAAAGAGTGGCTGGAATTCGCTCCCCACAGAGGTAATCAAGCTCATTGTTTCGCGTGTGGACAATCTCAGTACCATGCCGCTCGCCGCGTGCTCGTCGGGGTTGTACCATTTACTCAAAGCCCTTAGGCCAGAGCTTTTTAAGCCAGCTCCTTGCTTGCTGATGCCGCCTGATCTTCAGAAACGGCGTGTCACCCAGCATAACGATCGTAGGGTGGCGAGCATCAACCCCCTTGACTGCGATCCGATCCCCGTCAGCCTCAACTACATTAACGGTATGTACTGGGTCGGCATGAACACGTCTTGGATGGTGCTCGTCGACGGTCGCGGCAGCTGGATGCTCGTGGAGGTCTACACCCGGCGATTGATCCCCCTTCCTTCGATTAACACTGCACTGCTTTGGCACCGCGGCCCAGAATACTCGGAATCTTACAGTAGCCAACATGATACTAAGTTTGATTTGCTCAAGGTTGTAATCTGCCAAGTGCCCACAAGATCTGTGAATTATAAAGACTTCAGGCTAATTGCGTTCTTCAACCGCGGTCTCGCCTATCTGACAGGTCACTGCGGTAAGTGGATAAATCTACACGTCCATCGCAGGATCATACATCCTCCATGGTTCTCTGATGCCATTGAGCACAAGGGCTTCATTTACGCTGTCGACTCCTTCTATGGCTGGACGTATTGCTGGCCTACTCCAGTCATCGCTACAAACGGCTGTTATAGTAGTATGTTACTTTCCTATGATATCATGATGGCTTGCTTATATTACTGTCAACATTTGCTGAAAAATATTCATGCTCATAACATGCTGTTCTTAAGATTGACTAAATCAAGAGCCCTTTTTTATTTGACTCCAACTTGATATGATGTTGTAGGCCGTCTGGTGTCCCTACCCTTCCTAATCCCAAAACCTTTCAAAGAAAAGCGGCATGGCAGTTGCAGGTGGTTCCTGGCTCGATCAGACGACGGCGAAAGATTGATGATCGTTCGCACGTACCGGACGTGTTGTTTCGCGGAATACAATCACAGTCACTGCAAGGTCTTTGAGCAGGATCCCAGCTTCTCTGGGCCTTCAGGAATTTTTGACTGGAGGCTGGTAAGTAGCCTTGGTACACGCTCTTTGTTTGTTGGACTGAATTGTCTGATTAACCAGGAGATAACCGACGGCAAGGATCATGATGGCAGCGCGGTTTCGTTCATCAGGCAAAACTGTGTGTACACAGCGTACCATGCGTCTCTGCATGCACCATACCCTCATATGTGCCGCCACGCTCTGCAGCCCAAAGTAGGAGAGAGGGTCGCAAGTATCAGACTTTGACCTGCTGGCTGGAGTTTCCCCCGTCAGCCACCCATCTGGTTCAAGCCGTCACCCAATCTCCACAGCTTAATAAATAGTAACGTCTAACTGAGCCAGTTAGTTAGATGCGTACACTTGGTGTAGTAGGATCTTTATTTAGTTTGATGCATACACTTGTTCTTTTTTGGTAGCCCTTTTGTAATGATGGCTGATGTTTGGTTTGGAAGAGAGAGCTGCGTCTTCACTCTTCTGGCCTGCTTACTGCTTCTGTTACACCCCCAGCCCTGGTTGTTGCTGCTGCTGTTTTGAATGTATAATCAGTAGTATATTTCGTCTGTTGGTTGAATAAATGTGTTGTTAGAACGACAAACACAATGTTTTGGAAGTCGTTGCACGGTTCGATCCTTTAGTACCCCGTACCGTACGTAGCGCATACTATTTTTCGTACGGAACACATTTTCCACTTGTTGATAACATGCAGCCCACTGATTAAGGCCCAATAGAGAAGCCCATAATTAACTGGAAGGGAGGCTCTCACATGAATCCGGCTCAGGTACATGCTCATGGTCCCCTAAACATAAATAAGTAAATAAATAAAGCTAAATGCTCATGCACCAGTTCTTTGGGAAAATAGGTAGCCTAGTATTTCTTTGTGAAGAATACCCAAGCTAGGCCTATTTGTTTTCTCCGAATTACTGGGCTGCAAATCTTTCAAGATGAGGAGGGATGCATTCCGGCTTGGCTTAAGAGTATGGTCAATGTCTGTTAAAAGTAATATCAAAAGGGGTTGAAAATTCCAAAAAAAAATATAGCAAATGGGATATAAGTTTCTTTTTTTGTTTTTGTTCTTCACTGATATCTTATACGTATTTCAATGGATTTAACATGACATAGTACTAATTTATTTTTAAATTTTTTTTAGTATGGCTATTAATTTTTTGATTAAGAATATTTCGTTCCCCAGCAAAAATTTGCGAATTTCCAAAATTTCCCACATATTTAGTTAATTTTTTGACCCTGGTACTGACCAGAAAATGGCCAGCAATTCTAAAAATGGAAAACGGGCTGCAATAAATTCCATATGAATTAGAAAATGAGTAAAAATTATAAAAATAATAGCAAATGGGCTCTACACGCCACAGATTTCGAGGCTGACTTGTTTACGCAAGGCTTTGTCAGTGAACACACGATTCTAGCAGCAGTGACTGTTGGATGTCCATCCAACGGCCGACGTGCTTCTTCAATCTCTGATCTTCCTGCTCCAGCCGCCTAAACTAGCGCCGGTGGGACTGCCTGCTCCCTCCTCTTGTGGCCCGCTATGATGCCGTGCAGGCTTCCCCGGCCCACCCTACTCCCTCCGCTGGCCTGGCCGCACGCAATCAACTGCCTCCTTATTACTCGAAAAAAATGATTCCTCCCACTGACATCTGGGGCGCACCGGTTGGGAGGCTGACCTGTGGGCCTACTAAGTTGACGCGTACGCAGGGCTTGTCAACTTAGTCAACAAACGATTCTAGCAGCAGTAACCGTTGGATTTGAATCGAACGGTCCTGCTGCTTCTTCAATCGCTGCTCTTCTTGCACCAACCGCCCAAACCAACGCCGGGGAGACCGCATGCTCCCGCCTCCCATGCCAGCTGTGCTGCCGCGGAGGCCTCACCGCCCCCTACTATTCCCACCGCTGGCCAGGCCCTGCGGCGACGGCAGCCTCACACCGCAGCCGAACCAGTGAACCCTCGTACTCCTCTCCGCGTGGGCATCCACTGCCGCGTCTTCCCCGGCTCCGCGTCGTCCCCTTCCTAGGCCTCGCCGTCGTCCACCGCCTTGGTGCTCTCGGCGCGGCGTGGTCAACGTGGGCAACGACATTCCATCGGAAGAGTACTATACGTGGAGAGGCTGACAGCTGGGTCCACGGCCACAGCCCAGTTTTTTTGTGATTTGCCAAGTAAGTCGCTTTGTCAGGCCTGTTGGGCTGCAAATCTTTCAAGACGAGGAGAGCTTTCATTCGGCTGGCCGAGAAAATGGCCCATCAGTAATGAGAAATGGGATGTACATTTTTAAACACATCAAACCGGCAATTAGTTTCAAATATCTTTTTTTTCATTTCGAGATTTTAAATTACATTAATTTTTATGCGTGGAGAATTTGTTGGATTTTATATTGATATACATTTATTTTTAAAATCAGTTTGAATGTGAGTCGAAATTTCGGGATTAAAAACAGTTCGGACCGCACCGAAATATGCAAAATTTTGTATAATTTTTAACCGTGGCCACAATATGGCCTGTAATGCTAACCAAAAGAATATGGGCTCCAAAAAACCTTAATAATTAGCAAATGGGCTGTAAATTATTAGAAATAATGGCAGATGGGATGTATGCTGTTTTCCACAGATTTGAGGCTTTCCTAAAAAAAGGTTGACGCACAAGCACTGACTGTTGGATGTCCATCCAACGGCCGTCGTGCTTCTTCAATCTCTGCTCTTCCTGCTCCAGACGCTCAAACAAGCGCCGGCGGGACTGCCTGCTCCCTCCTCCCCGCGGCCGGCTCTGCTGCCGCGCAGGCCTCACCGCCCCACTGTACTCCCATCGCTGGCCTAGCCATCCCTCTACTCACCCACACCTGCTGTTATTCAACGGCGACGGCAAACGAACCAGTAAACCCTCGTACAGTCGTACTCCCCTCCGCGTGGGAAACAACTGCCGAGTCTTCCCTGCCTCCGTGTCGTTCCCTTCCTAGGCCTCGCCGTCGTCCACCGCCCTGGTGCTCTCGGCGCGGCCTGGTCAACGTGGTCAACGACCGACATGCATCTGAAGTGGACTGTACGTGGAGAGGCCGACAGCTGGGTCCACGGCCGCACGCAAGGAAATGCCTCCTTATTACGCGCAAAATAATGATTCCTCCACCTGACATCAGGGACCCATCGAAAGGGCCTCTGTATTTCGCGAAAAAAACATTACTGCCACTGACAGCTCGGACCCACCAGCTATATCTTCGCACGCAAGGAAGTGCCTCCTTATTACGCACAAAAAATGAATACTCCCCCTGCTAGCTGGGACCCACCATGGTGGGAGGCTGACTTGTGGGCCTACTAAGTTGACTGGGACGGGGGCCTTTGTCAACTTTAGTCAATATGAACGATTCTAGCTCCACTGACCGTACGATGTCCATCCAACGACCGTAGTGCTTCTTCAACCTCTGGTCTTCTTGCTCCAGCCGCCCAAAGCAGCGCCGGTCGTGCCGCATGCTCCTGCCTCCCGTGGCCGGCTGTGCTGCCGCGGAGGCCTCACCGCCCCCTACTATTCCCACCGCTGGCCAGGCCCTGCGGCGATGGCAGCCTCACACCGCAGCTGAACCAGTGAACCCTCGTACTCCTCTCCGCGCGGGCTTCCACTGCCGCGTCTTCCCCGGCTCCCCATCGTCCCCTTCCTAGGCCTCGCCGTCGTCTACCGCCTTGGTGCTCTCGGCGCGGCGTGGTCAACATGGTCAAGGAACGACTTCCATCGGACGTGGACTGTACGTGGAGAGGCTGACAGCTGGGTCCACGGCCGCAGCAAGGAAGTGCCTCCTTATTACGCGGAAAATAATGATTCCTCCACCTGACAGTTGGGACCCACCGGACGGGCCACTGTATTTCGTGAAAAAAATGTTTCCCCTGACTGCTGGGACCCACCAGCTACATCTTCGCATGCAAGGAAGTGCGTCCGGGCAAAAAAAAACGATTCACCCCCCTGACTGCTGGGACCCACCAGCTACATCTTCGCAGGCAAGGAAGGGCCTGACAGTCGGGACCCACCTGGTCGAAGCGTACGTAGCGTTGTCATTCTGGTCACGAACGTGTACGTACATATATATATTGGTGGATGTAGAGGCGCGCACGTGTCGTAGTAGAGGCGCGCACGTAGCATGTACACGTACGTACAGCGGCCAGTGTGCAAGAAAGAAAATACAGCCACGTACGTACATACGGGCAGGGTCTCGAACGCCTACTCGCGCATACGTACGGCCAGGGCTCATGTACATGGCTGGGTCGGAACAGAGAAACAGCGTCGCCGTCGTGTTCATGAGGAGCCAACCGGCTGGGTTGGAACGGAATGCGTCGTCGTGTTCATCGGGAGGGCTTGGACGGAACAGCCGATGGAAACGAGGCCTGGCGTACCGCAGAACGGAGGAAACAGCCTTGTGTTCGACCGGTCACGTTTGAAACGGGATCTTGTTCATCGGGAGGGGTCTAGCGTACCGCAAAATGGAGGAAACGGACCTCCTATGGTCGAAACGGGGGTCCTGTTGATCGGGAGGGGTGTGGCGTACCACAAAACAGAGGAAACGGACTTGTGTTGGAGCGCTACAGTCGAAACGTGGGTCCTGTTCATCGGGAGGGGTGTGGCATACCGCAAAACGGGACTCCACGGGATACTGTTCATCTCCACCGTCGACCCCCTCCAGCCTCCACGGGCTACTGTTCATCCACCGTCGACCTCCTCCAGCCTCCACCTGCGACTGTTCATCCACGGGCTCCTGTTCATCCAGCCTCCACCACGCGCTACTCCACCGGCTACTGTTCAACCAGCCCTCTCCACGGGCTCCTGTTCAACCACCCCTCCACGGGCTACTGTTCATCCAGCCCTCCACCGTCTACTGTTCATTCTGCCCTCCACGGGGTGGTCCTGTTCATCCTGCCCTCCACGGGGTCCTGTTCATCCAGCCCCAACCGGCTCGATCGATCGGGGTCCTGTTCATCCAGAGGCAACACCACGGGGTCCTGTTCATCCACCCCCACCGGGAACTGTTCATCCAAACCCCCCAGCAACGCTCACTGTTCATCCAGAGGCAGCATCGATCGGCTTCAGTTAGTAGCAGTAGCGAAGGAATCGCTCGATCGGGTTCAGTTAACAGCCATCGATCGATCGCTCGGGTTCAGTAACGCGTAGCCTGCAGTGCAATCGCTCGGGTTCAGTTAGAGCCCAACGCCTCGCTCGGGTTCAGTTAGAGCCAACGCCTCGCACACACGCGCGTAGGTGTACGAGAGAAACGCGCATCGCTCGGCCCCCGACCTCCCACCGTAATCGGGAACTCCCCGAAATTTTCCTCGCCCTCGCTTCTACCACGGTTTTTACCGTCATGGACGGCCCAAAGAATGTCATGCAGCTGCGTCTCCGGCCCGCCCAGGACGAAAAGCCCATTTTCTGTCATGATTTTTTGTCATAGAAGTAGGAGCCCACCACATCTATGATGATACCGGGTTTTGTCACAATTATCGTCATAGAAGTGTCATATGTATGACAGAAAAAAATTTCGTTCGGCCCAAAATGTCACGGATGTGTCTTTTTTTGTAGTGTAATGCCCTTAAGATCATCAAGAGTATATCCAATAGCAGCGCGGTGCTTCTTCAGATTTCTCAATAATCTCTCTTCTTCATGCTCTGAAAGTTTAGCACTAATAATAACAGGATATATCTTTTTCTCATCAAGATAAGCATATTTAAGAGTATCAGGTAACGGTTTAAGCTCAAACACGGCATCACCCTTGGGTGGAGGAGGATCCCCTAGGATTTCAACAGGCAAATTGTGTTTCAGGATGGGTTCCTGTTTCAAGAATACTTCATCTATTTCCCTTCTTTCATTCATAAACATATCATTTTCATGATCTAGCAAATATTGTTCTAAAGGATCACTAGGAGGTACAGCAATTGAAGCAAGACCAATAATTTCATCTTTACTAGGCAATTCCTCTTCACGGTGTTGTCTACGAAATTTAGAAAAGTTAAACTCATGAGACATATCACCCAATCCAATAGTAACGACATCCTTTTTGCAGTCTATCTTAGCATTAACAGTGTTCAAGAAGGGTCTACCAAATATAATGGGACAAAAGCTATCTTGTGGGGAACCAAGAACAAGAAAATCAGCAGGATATTTAGTTTTCCCACACAAGACTTCAACATCTCTAACAATTCCAATTGGTGATATAGTATCTCTATTGGCAAGCTTAATTGTGACATCAATATATTCCATCTCAGCAGGTGCAATATCATGCATAATTTCTTTATATAAGTCATGAGGTATAGCACTAACACTGGCACCCATATCACATAAGCCATGATAACAATGATCTCCTATTTTAACAAAAATAACAGGCATGCCTACCACAGGTCTATGTTTATCTTTAGCACAAGGTTTAGCAATTCTAGCAGTTTCATCACAGAAATAAATAACATGGCCATCAATATTATCAGCCAAGAGATTTTTAACAATAGCAATATTAGGTTCAACTTTAACTTGCTCAGGAGGTGTATAGGTTCTAATATTGCTTTTACGAACCACAGTTGAAGCTTTAGCATGATCCTTTATTCTAACAGGGAAAGGTGGTTTTTCAACATACGCAGTAGGAACAATAGGATCATCATAAGTGATGGTCTTTTCTTCAACTTTAATAGGTGTAGCTACTTTTACCTCTATGGGAGGATGATATTTAAACCACTTCTCCTTAGGGAGATCAACATGAGTAGCAAAAGATTCACGGAAAGAAGCTACTATCTCATAGTCAAGTCCATATTTAGTGCTAAATTTACGGAAAACATCGGTATCCATAAAAGATTTAACACAATCAAACTTAGGTGTCATACCTGACTCCTTACCTTCGTCGAGGTCCCAATCTTCAGAGTTGTGTTTAATTCTTTCCAATAAATCCCATTTGAATTCAATAGTCTTCATCATAAAAGATCCAACACAAGAAGTATCGAGCATGGTGCGATTGTTATCAGAAAGTCGAGCATAAAAATTTTGAATAATTATTTCTCTTGGGAGCTCATGATTGGGGCATGAATATAACATTGATTTAAGCCTCCCCCAAGCTTGACCAATGCTTTCTCCTTCGCGAGGCCAAAAATTATATATATAATTGCGATCACGATAAACAAGATGCATAGGATAAAACTTCTGATGAAATTCCAATTTCAATCGTTTGTAGTTCCATGATCCCATATCATCACATAGCCTATACCATGTCAATGCATCTCCCTTCAAAGATAAAGGGAAGACCTTCTTAATAACATCATCGGGCACACTTGCAAGCTTAAATAATCCACAAACTTCATCCACATATATTAGGTGCTCATCAGGATGCATTGTTCCGTCTCCTGCAAAAGGATTAGCTAGCAATTTTTCAATCATACCCGAAGGAATCTCAAAGTAGACATTTTCATTTTCAGTAGGTTCAGTAGGTTGAGGAGAAACTCTTTGCTCTACTGGTCGGGGTGAAGATACCCCGAACAAGCCCCTCAGAGGATTACTTTCCATAGTAACAAGTGACAGTAAATTTCAGCACACTATATAAATTTTTCCTTACCAACACTACTAGGAAAAGGGCTATAGACAATATGCACACCAATGCGCACCAGACATGCGGTGCGCCACTACTATATAGCAGTGGCGCACCGTGTGCTGGTGCGCCATTAGTGTGATAGGCACTAATGGCGCACAACAACTATGGTGCGCCACTACTAACAAAAAAAGTTTTTTTCCTTTTTCCAAAAATACTAATGGCGCACCACAACCATGGTGCGCCACTACTAACAAAAAAAAATTCTTTTCTTTTTTCCAAAAATTCTAATGGCGCACCGGGGCGCAGTGCGCCATTACTAGTTTTAACTAGTAATGGCGCACCAGTCACCCCATGCGCCACTACTATCATTTTTTGTTTTTTTTTTGCAAAACTACTAATGGCGCACCGCCAGCTGGTGCGCCATTAGTAACCAGGGTTACTAATGGCGCATTTTTTGGTGGTGCGCCATTAGTAACCTGGGACCAGCTAGATATTTTGGACAGCCACCTACACACTCACTTTCCCCACTTCATTCTCTCCACCTCCTCCTCCAAGCTTGTCTCGGGTGCCTCCTCCTCCTCACCTCATTTGCACCATAGATTCATCCAAATTAAGTGGTTAAATTACCTTTTTTTTGATAGGTAAGTAAGGGGAAAGCATTCTTTATGTTGTAGATCTACTTTTTTCTCCCTCCAACAACTTGCACATGCACTTTTTATGGCCTAGCTAGATCTATGTATGTTTGTGGTGTTGCATATGTTTGTGGTGTTGCATATATGTTTGTGTTTGCAGGTACCGGTATTTGAAATGCGATAGTTGCCAATATTTTGCCGGAATGTTGATTCATTTCCGTTTCGGCGAGAATTTTGGCACTATGCATTCTTTTTGGTCCTATTTTTAGGCAAAGTCATGCCAAATTTTTTCTTGGTTCTAAAATATCGTTTTGCTCTACCCCGCAGGCGACCATGGTCCGCACGATGACCGAAGGCATCGTGAATAGGTTTTTGAGCTCTGCGAAGGCCGAGATGCTTCAAAATAACGAGACAGAGATAAGATGTCTGTGTCGAAGATGCAAGCTGAGGAGCCTTATGGACCCGGATTCCGTACAGGTGCGGGACCACCTGCTCTTGCGTGGTTTCATGGATGGCTATCGGTGGCAAGGTGATGAAGATGATTATGAAGTCGTCCATGGGGGTCGGCCGGCAAGAAATGAGGAAGGGCAGCAAGACAACCGCGGCGAGGGCGGGCGAGAAGACGAAGAATCTCCAGGACATGATCATGAAGTAGATGCAATACACAGTCATCATGTAGAAGATGCCGGACATGATGATGAGGAAGATGCCGGAGCAGACGAAGGGCATGATCATGAAGATGAAGATGCCGGAGCAGACGACGATGGACCATCGATGGGCTGGGTGCAGGACCCTCATATTCAAGAGCTGCTTCTCAAGCAGATGGATAACGCAAGAGCTGCCGCCCGAGAGAAAGCCAAGCTGGATCAACTGGAGATAGACGCGGTTACTCCATTGTATGAAGGATGCAGGCCCGAGGATACCCGCCTGAAAGTAACGCTCATGGCTCTGGAGATGAAGGTAAAACACAAAATGACAGACGCATGCTTCGACGAGAACATGTCATTCTGGCACGAACGTCTTCCCAAGGGGAACAAGTGCCCGACCAGTTTCGAGGAGGTGAAGAAAATCGCGTGTCCTCTGGATTTACCGCACGTGAAAGACCATGTGTGCATGAACAATTGCATCATTTATCGGGACGAGCACGAGGAGTCTACCATATGTCCGGTGTGCGGCGTCACTCGATACAAGAAGAGGAAGAAAGCTCCTCGAAAAGTGGTGTGGTACTTTCCGATCACTCCTCGTCTGCAGCGGTATTTCGCGGACCCTAAGGTAGCAAAGCTCTTGCGCTGGCACACGGATAGGGAGGAGAAGAAGCGAGAAGATGACGCAAATGATCCGAAGATAAATAAAAAAGACAAGATGCTGAGTCACCCTAAGGATGGGAGCCAGTGGCAAGCGTTGAACTTCGAACACCCAGAATTTGGGAACGATCCAAGGAACGTCGTGCTGGGCGCGAGCACCGATGGAGTCAATCCGTTTGGCAGCCAGAGAAGCACACATAGCACCTGGCCTGTGTTTGTGTGGATGTACAACCTTCCCCCCTGGTTGTGCATGAAGAGGAAGTACATTCACATGAGTATGCTAGTTGAAGGGCTGAAACAACCAGGGAACGACATCAATCTGTATTTGGGGCTGCTGAAAGAGGAGCTAGACACGCTATGGAAAACGCCAGCCAATACGTGGGATGCCACAGAGAAAGAATATTTCCCTATGAGAGCCGCACTGCTCACGACGGTGCACGACTATCTCGGTTACGGATATCTCGCGGGGCAGGTGGTCCACGGATTTTCTGGATGCGTTAGGTGCATGGATGATACAACGTATCGCCAGCTAGATAGAGATCCTGGGTCTTCGAAAACCGTGTTCATGGGACATCGAAGGTGGCTTCGCGACGATGACCCATGGAGAAAACGCAAGGATCTGTTCGATGGTGCAACCAAAACCCGAAGACGCCCGCGTACGAGGAGCGGTAAGGAAATAGACGAGCTGTTGAAAAATTGGAAAGATTGCCCACTGCCGGGAAAGAAGCAAAAGGCGCCAGAGCCGGGAAAGAAGCGAAAGGCGCAAGAGCCGCTGCTGAAGGTATGGAAAACGAGGTCTGTTTTCTGGGACTTGCCGTACTGGAAGATCCATCGTGTGCCTCACAGCCTTGATGTCATGCATATCACGAAGAACGTGTGCGAGAGTCTGCTTGGTACCCTGCTCAACATGCCGGAGAGGACCAAAGATGGGCCGAAAGCAAGGGCAGACTTGAAATGAATGGGCATCAGGGAGGAGCTTCACGCTAATGATGATGATGATGACGCGAAGCAGGACACGGAAAGTCGTCGCAAAGGCAAAAAGGCCAAGAAGACCGGAAATGACTTCCCTCCCGCGTGCTTCACTCTAAGTCAGGAGGAGATCGATCAGTTTTTCACCTGCCTTGTAGGAGTAAAACTTCCTTACGGTTACGCGGGGAAGATAAGCAGATACCTAGACTCAGCGAAGCAGAAGTTCAGCGGGATGAAGTCTCACGACTGTCACGTGCTGATGACGCAGATACTTCCAGTTGCAATCCGTGGGATCAAGGACGCGCATGTCCGTGAAACGCTATTTGGCCTATGCAACTTTTTCGACGTCATCTCTCGGAAGTCGGTTGGCGTGAGGCAACTCAGAAGGCTACAGGAAGAGATCGTGGTGATACTATGCGAGCTTGAGATGTACTTCCCGCCCGCATTCTTCGACATTATGGTGCATCTGCTGGTCCATATCGTGGAGGATATCATCCAACTTGGGCCGACGTTCCTGCACAGCATGATGTCGTTCGAAAGGATGAATGGTGTCATCAAAGGATACGTTCGCAACATGTCACGTCCAGAGGGAAGCATATCCAGGGGCTTTCTGACCGAAGAGTGCATCTCCTACTGCACGAATTATCTAGGCATCGAGAACCCCGTTGGTCTGCCCGTCAACAAGCACCTCGGCAGGCTCGCTGGATGGGGTCACCATGAGGGTCGCCGCGAAATGCATGTCGACTTTGAGGGTCGACTCGCCGACTTTGAAAGAGAAAACCTAGTCGCGCTACAACACATAGACGTGGTCGATCCTTGGGTGGTAGAGCACAAAACCATTATTGAGAAGACGTACAATGACCGAGGCCAACAGAGGACGGACGCAGATATAATCAAAGAGCACAACTCATGTTTCACGCGTTGGTTCAAGCAGAAGCTTCTGTCGTACCCTTTACATGAGGATTCCTCCGCGGAAGAACAACTCATATTCGCCTTGTCACAGGGCGCCGAGCACAACCTGATGACGTATGAGGCGTATGATATCAACGGCTACACATTCTACACCGAGGGAAAGGACATGAAGAGCGATGGTTATCAGAACTCCGGGGTAACGATGGAATCATACACCGGTAACGACAAGGACAGATACTACGGAAGGATCGAGGAGATCTGGGAGCTGAGCTACGCTGGAGAGAAGGTCCCGATGTTCAGATGGGCCAAGAGCGTCCTAAAAGAAGACCAGTATTTCACCACCATGGTTATACCCGAAGACAAATCCAAGACCGCGGGCGCAAACGTCACCGGGAAAAATGAGCCATGGGTACTGGCTTCCCAAGTGGACCAATGCTTCTTCATTACCGACCCGTCAAAGCCCGGTCGTGTTGTCGTGAGGAGAAGCAAAGGAAGATCATCAGAATGGATGGAGTTGCCAATGAGCAAGACTTCGACAAGTACGGCGACCCGAAGATGGAACATGACGACGACAATGAAGTACCGGCATACACCACAAGAAGAAGCAGGACCACCCTACCTAAAGGACGTCCGTTCAAGAGAAGAACTCCATTTACGAAAAATAAGGGCAAGAAGATTGTGAACAGATAGCTAGCTAAGATCGATTGTATTTAAATTGTAGCCTTCATTTCTCGATTGTATTTCACGGGAACTTTTTGAACTCGTGAATATTTTTAAATTTCATGGGCACTTTTTGAATTCATGAATATTTTTTCAAATTTTATGATATTTTTCATATTCAATATGAAAAATATTGAATATTCATGAGGACACTCGATCTCGATCCCCCTCCATCTCGATCGCTATCCCCTCCATCTCGATCT
>NC_057814.1:110506016-110516485 GCF_018294505.1 Triticum aestivum | reverse complement strand
AATTTTCCTGGTTCTGTAGTTAGGCAATTACCACATGTTTTCCTGCAGTGAAGCTGTTGTTATGATATGCAGGCATGAGTACCAGAGGGTGGCTACCATTGTTTGTAGGATTAAGGAAATGATCATATTATCACTGAAATATATTTAAAATGTCTATTTAGTGCTGTTTTCAGATATAACCTTGTAAGTAGAAATTTTAAACTGTAGCTGCAAACCTTTTCAGTAGTTTGTCTTGTGCCCTCCATATTTAACTTTAAAATCAACTAAAACTTTAACTGAAACTTTAATTTAAACTTTAACTGAAACTTTAATTAAAGTTAGCTTAAGTCTTTTCCTTTAATAAAAATTGTATGGTGGATGTCTTGTTGTAAAATTGTATGCATAGTCAGGCCCTTTCATGTTTTCAAGGAAACACCAGACTTTCCAGTTAGTGCTTTCTCAAACTTCTGCAATTTGCACTTCTTGAACTACTACTTGGAACTAAACAGAATTATACAATGAACTTCTGCAGGCTGATCTGAGTTGGACCATCCTCTGCAGACAACTTCTCTTTGGCAAGAGGAAGAAAGGAGAATCAGGGTAGGGTTTCATGGCTAGAAGATATATTGTTGTACAACAATTTGTTACAAATTGCATTTATTGGTATATGTACGCTAGTTTTGTCATATCAGGAGCTTAGGAACTTATCTTGACTAATTTATTATAGAAAGCTGTCAGAGCTCACTTCTAGAAATTAGCAATAGCAAAATGTGGTTAAGATTTAAGGCATCCGGACTAAGCATATGTTTTGGCATACAAGTATCTCTTTCTTCAAGATCGGTAAATCAAGTGGGTAAATAGATGCTGCTGCTAGACTATATGTCCTGGACTATATGTTCATTGGTACTATATGTTCAGAATGAGTTAACTTGCTGTCATTTATCGAAATTCATAATGTGCTGGACTATATGTTAATTGGTACTACTTGTGATGCTACTGTTGTACTACTTGGGAATTTTGTCAACTTGTGATGCTGCTGCTGTACCCCGAGAGGCCCTTGAGTTTGCCGAAATGTCGATTAACTTCCGTTCCGGCAAATTCGGGTACTCCATATGTCCTATTTTCAGCAAAGGTCATGCTGAAATTTTCCGTGAATTTTAGCATGACTTTGCTAAAAATAGGACATATGGGGCACTTGCGACTAATGCATGGGCCGGGGTATCTTAGTACTTAATTAAGTAGGATCAACTGCCTCTTGTGTTATACATATAGAAGTGTGATATCTACTCATAGTTATTACTAATGTCAGTTGCTCGTCATCGATAAACCCTAATCTGGTAGGATGACCTACTAAAAAAGCCCATACCACATATTCTATTTGGATGGCCCTGCTAACCCTTGACCATAAATACTTGAGATGGATGTAGCAGGCTTAAAGAAAGAAATGTTTTTAGGCCAACTCCACTGGGCCTGGCTGAAAATGCACAAGTGTGCATGACTAACAATATTCTATTGTAAAGCTAAACAGGAAAGAGGAACCACTCATCCTAACCATTTGCTCTCAAAATTACCACTTCACTTCTTACTACTGAAAATCTTAGACCATCTCCATTCACCAATTGCTCAGACCAGTTCGAAGGGTGTGTTTTCACCACACTGTGGATTATCTTATTGGACCCAACAGAGATGATGTAGTTTTGAATTATGAACATAGGAAATGTCGTCATCGGACGACGAAAGTCTCCCGAGGGAGTGCGACTGGTGCCACGATGGTCGAGGTCTGTGCGACAGGCCTCACCTGGACGATGATCGGCGCTTCAGCATTAAGCTCGAGGAGACCTTCGAAGTTGAAACGGTACGCAACGACGACAAGTGTTTTTTTCATAATTAAGCATGACTTCAACTATTTCAACGTGTAATTTTCATCTTTTACGATTCGAGTATAGTTTATCCCATGCCATGCAAGACGCTATGTCTTGGAGAGGATGGATTTTGAAGACCAATTCACCTAAGGACACATCATGATGTGGATTTTGAAGTAAATCTGTATAATGCTGAGAGCGTAACCCATTTTGGTTGCAAAATTGGGAAGCATTTTGCAAGATGTATGGTTTTGATGAGGGTATGCTTGTCACCATGGATCTTGGTGATCCTGACATCGACCAAGACAATATGGACATTTGGGTCCTTGTTGATACGCCTCCAGTTCTACCGCTATGTGAGTTTCTCAAACATAGTTAATTATTAACTAATTTATATTGTTTATTTCAAAATAGTTGACAACTTATTTCCATTGACAGCTTATTTTGATTGTTCAAAAAATGTGCGGAACATGGTAGACAAAACCCACTACACCGATGGCTCCGAGTTAACTTACCAGGAGAAAAATCATCTGGTCGGATTTTATACTGATCTTGAGAATTACAATATCTACTCCTCAACATTATGATCAATACGTGCCACTAGTGCACGTGTTGAACTACGGTAACTACCATGGAGATACCCTGGTAAGATTTTTTACTATTACGACATCCGTGCATCTTTTGCATACTTCTAAAACTAGTACATCATTGCTAACTATGAAGTTATTACTATGTTTTTCAACAGAGAATCCCAGAGGATTGTGTGCCTCATTTGATGTATCAAAATGGCAGCCTTCGTGTTTTGAACATATATCCAGGTCATCCTACGAATCTCAACTGTCCATACCGGATTTCTAGAAGAAGTGGAGACATGCTAATCAGAGAATGGAAAAAATGTGTGGACAGTCGTAAGGAGGTTCTTGGAAGCAAAAGGAAGCGCCGCGCAAGAATTGGAGACAGGATGATCTCCATTCTCCATAATGGAGAGTCAGGGTCTATATTGTTTTATGCTATTTTACCTTAAATAGGGTATTTAGGTCCTGCCTAATACTGATGATCATGTGCTAAGAACAGTTAAGTAGGGTTGGTTCGATGACTATCAGGATGATGATCGTATGACTTGTTATTAATAACGAGTAGAAGTTGTATGATGATGATTAGTAGGACATGTTAGGATTAGTATTACTTTCGACAAACTCGCTACTCGCGGTTTCGAGACTTGTAATGTTATAACTTTGTTCGGTATTTGAAATTCGGAGACTAATATGATGAATTGTATTCGGAGACTAATCTTCTATTGTATTCGATAAATCTGCTGTTTATATGTTGTGCTCTCTATATTATGTGCAGTAATATGTTTTGTAACCTGTGCAAAAATCAGAAGAAAAAAATAATCCCTAATATTCATAGTAGTGGCGCACAACTCAGCACACTGATGGCGCACTGCAGAAAGGACACTAATGGCGCATCACCCCCTAGTGCGCCATTAGTATGCCAAAGCACATGGGTAAATATGGCCCCCTAGGAGGCATACTAATGGCGCACGGTGGGCTATACTAATGGCGCACTGCATGGTGCGCCGTTAGTATACCAGATACTAATGGCGCACCAGGGGTGCGCCATTCGTATTTAATTCTAATGGCGTGGTGCTAGTGGCGCACCAGTAGTGCGCCATTAGTAGGCAAAACTGGTGCGCCACTAGCAGGCCTTTTCCTAGTAGTGCAAATTCCACCTACCAAAGGCGCTTCACTCCCCGGCAACGGCGCCAGAAAAGAGTCTTGATGACCCACAAGTATAGGGGATCTATCGTAGTCCTTTCGATAAGTAAGAGTGTTGAACCCAACGAGGAGCAAAAGGAAATGATAAGCGGTTTTCAGCAAGGTATTCTCTGCAAGTACTGAAATTAGAGGTAACAGATAGTTTTGTGATAAGATAATTTGTAACGAGCAACAAGTAATAAAAGTAAATAAAGTGCAGCAAGGTGGCCCAATCCATTTTGTAGCAAAGGATAAGCCTGGATGAACTCTTATATAGAGAAAAGTGCTCCCGAGGACACATGGGAATTATCGTCAAGCTAGTTTTCATCACGTTCATATGATTCGTGTTCGGTACTTTGATAATTTGATATGTGGGTGGACCGGTGCTTGGGTGTTGTCCTTACTTGGATAAGCATCCCACTTATGATTAACTCCTATTGCAAGCATCCGCAACTACAAAAGAAGTATTAAGGTAAACCTAACCATATCATGAAACATATGGATCCAAATCAGCCCCTTACGAAGCAACGCATAAACTAGGGTTTAAGCTTCTGTCACTCTAGAAACCCATCATCTACTTATTACTTCCCAATGCCTTCCTCTAGGCCCAAATAATGGTGAAGTGTCATGTAGTCGACGTTCACATAACACCACTAGAGGAGAGACAACATACATCTCATCAAAATATCGAACGAATACCAAATTCACATGACTACTAATAGCAAGACTTCTCCCATGTCCTCAGGAACAAACGTAACTACTCACAAAGCATATTCATGTTCATAATCAGAGGAGTATTAATATGCATATAGGATCTGAACATATGATCTTCCACCAAATAAACCAACTAGCATCAACTACAAGGAGTAATCAACACTACTAGCAACCTACAGGTACCAATCCCGGACTTAGGGACAAGAATTGGATACAAGAGATGAACTAGGGTTTGAGAGGAGATGGTGCTGGTGAAGATGTTGATGGAGATTGCCCTCTCCCGATGAGAGGAGCGTTGGTGATGACGATGGCGATGATTTCCCCCTCCCGGAGGGAAGTGTCCCCGCCAGAACAGCTCTGCCGGAGCCCTAGATTGGTTCCGCCAAGGTTCCGCCTCGTGGCGGCGGAGTCTCGTCCCGAAAGATTGCTTATGATTTTTCTTCGGACGAAAGACTTCATATAGCAGAAGATGGGCATCAGAGGGCCAACAGGGGGCCCACGAGGCAGGGGGGCGCGCCCCCCCACCCTCGTGGCCAGGGTGTGGGCCCCCTCTGGTATTTCTTCCGCTCAGTATTTTTTATTATTTCCAAAAATAACTTTCGTGGAGTTTCAAGACTTTTGGAGTTGTGCAAAATAGGTCTCTAATATTTGCTCCTTTTCCAGCCCAGAATTCCAGCTGCCGGCATTCTCCCTCCTTATGTAAACCTTGTAAAATAAGAGAAAATAGGCATAAGTATTGTGACATAAAGTGTAATAACAGCCCATAATGCAATAAATATAGATATAAAAGCCTCCCAGTTCATATGGATCAGGTATGAGCCATAAATCGTGGATTTCATATATATATGTAAATAAATCAATATGTACAAAGAAAATTCCCTTTGCGCTAGGTAACATGATCCCTTCCATTCTCAAGTAAAAGAAAGCTTCTCTGTTTATAGATAGAAAGCCATCCAATGGGGGCTATAGCCACCAAAGGCATGCCAATCAATACTCGAGGATCTATGGGCAAGAGTTGCGGTGTGTTGAACGGCATGGGCACAAGAATCTGTGTCGACAACCTGGTGACGCCTAGCAGCGTGTGGATGCAGACCGCCGCACCCCCACCTCATCACATTTTAGCATCAACCAGAGTTGGTTTTGGGGATTTATGTGTAGGAACTGATGCATGAGCAGGGCATAGGCATGAACCAGATGAGCACCACATCAACATAGCCACGACAGTAGCCAAAGCAGAGGAACAGGAGGAAGATGGAGCTCACCGAGGGAGGTTGTAGCCGAGGCAGTACTCACTGAGGGAGGTTGTAGCCTTGCGCAACTTACTGGTGAGTGCAAATGGCTTCCTCTCTACCCCCTCTGGAACCTACAACAACACCAAAGCATAACACTTCTTTTCAGACAAACGCATACGCCTAGTTCAAAAGATAGCATAGAAGAACAATATAAATTAGAGGTTGGCTCATAGCAGAACCAATCTGCTATGCCATAGAATAACCATATAAATCAGTTATAAATATAAATAAGGCGGCAAATGAGTAAGAACAGTAGCCCGCTATTCAAAGATAGGATGATACACCAAAAGCAAATTATACCGGTAGTTGAGGATAACTGGTTTAGATGGTTCTTCTATGGTATACAGTGATGCAATCTATTGCCAAATAGGATTGGTTCATAGCAAAACCATATAAATTAGGTGGCAAATGAGTAAGAACAATAGCCCTCTATTCTAGCCTGATACATGGTGCTACACTGCTGCTCAAGTGGTTGCGAAGGTGCCTAGTCGAAGAAAGGACACGACCAAGTAACACACACGATATGGCACGGCCTACTCTGTGGTTTTGAGAAGCGGTCATAAATTTCTAAATAAGACATGTAGTTGTTGTCGTCAGTCCATATGTGTATGGATCAAACCGGCCTTTTTCTAATTTCTTATGTCACCTAATTATACTACTAAATCTCACATGAAACTGTTTGGACACTAAACCAATAGTGAGTGTAACCTGCAGTTTAATACAAGGGAAAACCCGAAAAGGCACTGCCAATGGTAATGGTTGCTGGTCCATCTCGGTCAGTGTTGGATGTATTCTATTTTACAATCGCAACTATGATGGTAGTGGATCTAGTGTCTCGCCACCTCCTGGCCAGTACCAAACCAGGCCATGTAAGCTAAGACGATGGAAAGAATAGAGATCAGGGAGTGGAGAGAGCCTTACTGGTGGGTGAGACGGCGATCCGGTGTAGAAGGAGGGGCAAGAGAGAACTGGCTGGCACGTCATGGTGGAGAGGTGGCCGGGCCTGGATGCATCTTTCCACCAGAGATCTCATCCCCAGTGCGCCCATCATCGGCCGCTTGCGGTGGACCTCCTTGACACGCACGCCATCTGCAGACTGCCTCCATCAGCCACTCCCTCGGCAGTATCTAAAGAAATGGATGTAAATTTGTTATGGAAATGTTA
This sequence comes from Triticum aestivum, assembly GCF_018294505.1. Classification (NCBI taxonomy): domain Eukaryota; kingdom Viridiplantae; phylum Streptophyta; class Magnoliopsida; order Poales; family Poaceae; genus Triticum; species Triticum aestivum. The sequence continues at coordinate 110,509,717 of NC_057814.1, read as the reverse complement.
GATGATTGACATGAGGTGGTATTTGATAACCCACAAGTATAGGGGATCACAATAGTTTTCGAGTGTAGAGTATTCAACCCATATTTATTGATTCGACACAAGGGGAGCCAAAGAATATTCTCAAGTATTAGCAGTTGAGTTGTCAATTCAACCACACCTGGATAACTTAGTATCTGCAGCAAAGTATTTAGTAGCAAAGTAGTATGGAAGTAACGGTAACGGTAGCAAAAGTAATATTTTTGGGTTTTGTAGTGATTGTAACAGTAGCAACGGAAAAGTAAATAAGCGGAGAACAACATGTGAAAAGCTCGTAGGCATTGGATCAGTGATGGAGAATTATGCCGGATGCGGTTCATCATGTAACAGTCATAACATAGGGTGACACAGAACTAGCTCCAATTCATCAATGTAATGTAGGCATGTATTCCGAATATAGTCATACGTGCTTATGGAAAAGAACTTGCATGACATCTTTTGTCCTACCCTCCCGTGGCAACGGGGTCCTATTGGGAACTAAGGGATATTAAGGCCTCCTTTTAATAGAGTACCGGACCAAAGCATTAACACATAGTGAATACATGAAATCCTCAAACTATGGTCATCACCAGGAGTGGTCCCGATTATTGTCACTTTGGGGTTGCCGGATCATAACACACAGTAGGTGACTATAGACTTGCAAGATAGGATCAAGAACTCACATATATTCATGAAAACATGATAGGTTCAGATCTGAAATCATGGCACTCGGGCCCTAGTGACAAGCATTAAGCATAGCAAAGTCATAGCAACATCAATCTCAGAACATAGTGGATACTAGGGATCAAACCCTAACAAATCTAACTCGATTACATGATAAATCTCATCCAACCCATCACTATCCAGCAAGCCTACGATGGAATTAGTCACGCACAGAGGTGAGCATCATGAAATTGGTGATGGAAGATGGTTGATGATGACGATGGCAACGGATTCCCCTCTCCGGAGCCCCGAACGGACTCCAGATCAGCCCTCCCGAGAGAGTTTAGGGCTTGGCAGCGGCTCCGTATCGTAAAACGCGATGAATCTTTCTCTCTGATTTTTTTCTCCCCAAACACGAATATATAGAGTTGGAGTTGAGGTCGGTGGAGCTCCAGGGGGGCCACGAGGCAGGGGGCGCGCCCTGGGGGGGCAGGCGCGCCTCCCACCCTCGTGGACAGGGTGTGAGCCCCCTGGCCTTGATTCTTTCGCCAATATTTTTTATTATTTCCAAAAATAATCTCCGTGAAGTTTCAGGTCATTCCGAGAACTTTTGTTTCTGTACAAACACCATGGCAATTCTGTTGAAAACAGCGTCAGTCCGGGTTAGTTCCATTCAAATCATGCAAGTTAGAGTGCAAAACAAGGGCAAAAGTGTTTGGAAATGTAGATACGACGGAGACGTATCAACTCCCCCGAGCTTAAACCTTTGCTTGTCCTCAAGCAATTCAGTTGATAAACTGAAAGTGATAAAGGAAAACTTTTACAGACTCTGTTTGCTCTTGTTGTTGTAAATATGTAAAGCTAGCATTCAAGTTTTCAGCAAAGATTATGAGTAACCATATTCACAATAACACTTAGGTCTCATGTTTACTCATGTCAATGGCATAATCAACTAGCGAGCAATAATAATAAATCTCGGATGACAACACTTTCTCAAAACAATCATGATATGATATAACAAGATGGTATCTCGCTAGCCCTTTCTAAGACCGGAAAACATAAATGCAGAGCACCTTTAAAGATCAAGGACTGACTAGACATTGTAATTCATGGTAACAGAGATCCAGTCATAGTCATACCCAATATAAATTAATAGTAATGGATGCAAATGACAGCGGTGCTCTCCAGCTGGTACTTTTTAATAAGAGGGTGATGACTCAACATAAAAGTAAATAGATAGGCCCTTCACAGAGGAAAGCAGGGATTTGTAGAGGTGCCAGAGCTCGATTTTAAAGCAGAGATAAATAATATTTTGAGCGGCATACTTTCATTGTCGACATAACAACCGAGAGATGGCGACATCTTCCATGCTACACACATTATAGGTGGTTCTCAAATAGAATGGTAAAGTTTATACTCCCCCTCCACCAACAAGCATCAATCCATGGCTTGCTCGAAACAACGAGTGCCTCCAACTAACAAGAGTCCCGGGGGAGTTTTGTTTACAATTATTTTGATTTGATTTGCATAAAGCACGGTACTGGGCATCCCGGTGACCAGCCATTTTCTCGTGAGTGAGGAGCGGAGTCCACTCCTCTTGAGAATAACCCGCCTAACATGGAAGATACAGACAGCCCTAGTTGATACATGAGCTATTCGAGCATACAAAACAGAATTTCATTTGAAGGTTTAGAGTTTGGCACATACAAATTTACTTGGAACGGCAGGTAGATACCGCATATAGGAAGGTATAGTGGACTCATATGGAATAACTTTGGGGTTTAAGGGATTGGATGCACAAGCAGTATTCCCGCTTAGTACAAGTGAGGGCTAGCAAAAGACTGGGAAGCGACCAACTAGAGAGCGACAACAGTCATGAACATGCATTAAAATTAATTTACACTAAGTGCAAGCATGAGTAGGATATAATCCACCATGAACATAAATATCGTGGAGGCGATGTTGATTTTGTTTCAACTACATGCGTGAACATGTGCCAAGTCAAGCCACTCGAATCATTCAAAGGAGGATACCACCCTACTATACCACATCACAACCATTTTAATAGCATGTTGGCACGCAAGGTAGACCATTATAAACTCCTAGCTAATTAAGCATGGCATAAGCAACTATAATCTCTAATTGTCATTGCAAACATGTTTATTCATAATAGGCTGAATCGGGAATGATGAACTAATCATATTTACAAAAACAAGAGAGGTCGAGTTCATACCAGCTTCTCTCATCTCAATCAGTCCATCATATATCGTCATAATTGCCTTTCACTTGCACGACCGAACGGTGTGGATAATAATAATAGTGCACGTGCATTGGACTAAGCTGGAATCTGCAAGCATCTGATAAACAGGAGAAGACAAGGCAATATGGGCTCTTGGTTAAATCAACAATAATGCATATAGAGCCACTTCAACATTTTTCATTATGGTCTTCTCCTATCGGCCCCCAAAGAACAAGAAAAGAAATAAAACTATTTACACGGGAAAGCTCCCAACAAGCAAAAGAAGAACAGGAAATCTTTTTGGGTTTTCTTTTAATTATTAATACTACAGCAAGAAAGTAAACTAACTAAAAGCTACAACTAATTTTTTTTGTTTTTTAAGGTTTTTCAAACACACAAGAAGAAGGCATAAAAAATAGAAAATAAACTAGCATGGATAGTACAATGAAAAAGTATGAGCACCGACAACTAGCAATGAGTGTGTGAAAATGAATGTAATGTCGGTGAGAAATACGTACTCCCCCAAGCTTAGGATTTTGGTTGTCCTTGAATTTTACCTTAGGGTGCCTCGGCATCCCCAAGCATAGGCTCTTGTCATTCCTTATTCCAAAATCTATCAAATCTTTACCCAAGGACTTGAAAACTTCACAACACAAAAGTTCAACAGAAAATCTTATGAGCTTCGTTAGTATAAGAAAATAAACCGCCACTTTAAGGTACTGTAATGAACTCATTCTTTATTTATATTGGTGTTAAACCTACTGTATTCCAACTTCTCCATGGT
>NC_057814.1:110499533-110505803 GCF_018294505.1 Triticum aestivum | reverse complement strand
AAACAGAATCTGTCAAAAGCAGAACAGTCTGTAGTAATCTGTATCAAACGCAAACTTCTCTAACTCAGAAAAATCTACCAAAATAGGAGGACCTAAAAAGTTTGCTTATTGATCTACTGCAATTGGAATCAGTATTTTATCACTTTCTGGTGATTTTTAACAATTTTTTTCGTGAGCAGAAAGTTTCTGTCATTTTCAGCAAGATCAAATAATTATCACCCAAGAAGATCCTATAGGTTTTACTTGGCAGAAACACTAATTAAAGTATAAAACCACATCTAACCATAGGATAGATTAAATATTTATTACTAAACAGGAGCAAAAGCAAGGGACAAAAATAAAATTGGGTTGCCTCTCAACAAGCGCTATTGTTTAACGCCCCTAGCTAGGCATTTTTATTGCAAGGATAAATCAGAAAACTGACAAAAAATACTAATTTTACTTTATTTATCCTAAATAACAGAAAGTAAAAGAGGGTACAGAAGGTTTTGCTTTCTAACTTCATCCATCTCATGCTCATCAAAAGGAATCCACTAACAAGGTTGATCAGGTCTTGTTAACAAACTCATTCGGAATTGCATGAAACTGGAGAACTTTTGAATAGCACTAGGTTACCTCAACGGGGATATGCACGTCCCCAATAATAAGAATATCATATTTCTTCTTGACAGTAGGTAGAGGAAATTCATAACCTCCAAAAATAATTGATGGAATTTTTCCAATAGAGTTGATACTATGAACTTGAGGTTGTTTTCTCGGAAAGTGTACTGTATGCTCATTGCCATTAACATGAAAAGTGACATTGCCTTCGTTGCAATCAATAACAGCCCCTGCAGTATTCAAAAAGGGTCTTCCAAGAATAATAGACATACTATCGTCCTCGGCAATATCAAAAATAACAAAGTCCGTTAAAATAGTAACGTTTGCAACCACAACAGGCACATCCTCACAAATACCGACAGGTATAGCAGTTGATTTATCAGCCATTTGCAAAGATATTTCAGTAGGTGTCAACTTATTCAAATCAAGTCTACGATATAAAGAGAGAGGCATAACACTAACACCGGCTCCAAGATCACATAAAGCAGTTTTAACATAGTTTCTTTTAATGGAGCATGGTATAGTTGGTACTCCTGGATCTCCTAACTTCTTTGGTATTCCACCCTTAAAAGTATAATTAGCAAGCATGGCGGAAATTTCAGCTTCTGGTATCTTTCTTTTATTAGTAACAATTTCTTTCATGTACTTAGCATAAGGATTCATTTTGAGCATATCAGTTAAACGCATACGCAAAAAGATAGGTCTAATCATTTCAGCAAAGCGCTCAAAATCCTCATCATCCTTTTTCTTGGATGGTTTGGGAGGAAAAGGCATGGGTTTCTGAACCCATGGCTCTCTTTCCTTACCATGCTTCCTAGCAACAAAGTCTCTCTTATCATAACGTTGATTCTTTGATTGTGGGTTATCAAGATCAGCAGCAGGTTCAATTTCTGCATCATTATCATTACTAGGTTGAGCATCGACATGAACATCATCATTAACATTATCACTAGGTTCATGTTCATTACTAGATTGTGTTTTAGCATCAGAAATAGAAATATCATTGGGATTCTCAGGTGTGTCAACAACAGGTTCACTAGAAGCATGCAAAGTCCTATCATTTTTCTTTTTCTTCCTCTTAGAAGGACTAGGTGCATCAATATTATTTCTCCGAGAATCCTTCTCAATTCTCTTAGGGTGACCCTCAGGATACAAAGGTTCCTGAGTCACTTTACCCCCTCTAGTTGCAACTCTAACAGCAAAGTCATTATTCTTACTATTCAATTCATTGAGCAAATCATTCTGAGCTTTAAGTACTTGTTCTACTTGAGTGGTAACCATAGAAGCATGTTTAATAATGACTTTAAGTTTACCTTTAACTCTAGACATATAATCACTCAAGTGTTCAATCATATAAGCATTGCGTTTTAATTCTCTACCAAAATAAGCATTGAAGTCTTCTTGCTTAATAAAATTATCAAACTCATCCAAACATTGGCTAGCAAACTTAGTAGGAGGGATTTCAGCTTTATCATATCTATAGAGAGAATTTACCTTTACTACCTGTGTCAGGTTATCAAGACCGTGTGTTTCTTCAACAGGTGATGGATTAAAACCATGTATTTCTTCAACAGGTGGTAAATTAAGACCATGTATTTCTTCAACAGGAGGTAAATTCTTAACATCTTCAGCTTTTATACCTTTTTCTTTCATAGATTTCTTTGCCTCTTGCATATCTTCAGGACTGAGAAATAGAACACCCCTTTTCTTCGGAGTTGGTTTAGGAGTTGGTTCAGGAAGTGTCCAATTATTTTCATTTGTCAACATATTATTCAATAGAATTTCAGCTTGATCAGCAGTTCTTTCCCTGAAAACACAACCAGCACAACTATCCAGGTGGTCTCTGGAGGCATCGGTTAGTCCATTATAAAAGATATCAAGTATTTCATTTTTCTTGAGAGGATGATCAGGCAAAGCATTAAGTAATTGGAGAAGCCTCCCCCAAGCTTGTGGGAGACTCTTTTCTTTAATTTACACAAAATTATATATTTCCCTTAAAGCAGCTTGTTTCTTATGAGCAGGGAAATATTTAGCAGAGAAGTAATAAATCATATCCTGGGGACTACACACACAACCAGGATCAAGAGAATTAAACCATATCTTAGCATCACCCTTTAATGAGAACGGAAATATTTTAAGGATATAATAGTAGCGAGTTTTCTCATCATTAGTGAATAGGGTGGTTATATCATTTAATTTAGTAAGATGTGCCACAATAGTTTCAGATTCATAGCCATAGAAAGGATCAGATTCAACCAAAGTAATTATATCAGGGTCGATAGAGAATTCATAATCCTTATCAGTAACAAAGATAGGTGAAGTAGCATAAGCAGGATCATACTTCATTCTAGCATTCAGAGATTTTTGTTTCAGCTTAGCTAATAATTTCTTAAGATCACTTCTATCATTGCGAGCAAGAAAATCTCTAGAAGTTTCTTCATCCATAACATAACCCTCAGGCACAACAGGCAATTCATATCTAGGGGGAGAATCTTCATCATCATTTTCATCAATATTATCAGTTTCAATAATTTCATTCTCTCTAGCCCTAGCAAGTTGTTCGTCAAGAAATTCACCAAGTGGCACAGTAGTATCAAGCATAGAAGTAGTTTCATCATAAGTATCGTGCATAGCAGAAGTGGCATCGTCAATAACATGCCACATATCAGAATTAATAGCAGAAGCAGGTTTAGGTGTCGCAAGCTTACTCAAAACAGAAGGCGAATCAAGTGCAGAGCTAGATGGCAGTTCCTTACCTCCCCTCGTAGTTGAGGGATAAATTTTTGTTTTCGCGTCTTTCAAGTTGTTCATAGTGACCAGCAGATATAAATCCCAAGTGACTCAAAGAATAGAGGTATGCTCCCCGGCAACGGCGCCAGAATATAGTCTTGATAACCCACAAGTATAGGGGATCGCAACAGTTTTCGAGGGTAGAGTATTCAACCCAAATTTATTGATTCGACACAAGGGGAGCCAAAGAATATTCTCAAGTATTAGCAGTTGAGTTGTCAATTCAACCACACCTGGATAACTTAGTATCTGCAGCAAAGTATTTAGTAGCAAAGTAGTATGGAAGTAATAGTAACGGTAGCAAAAGTAATATTTTTGGGTTTTGTAGTGATTGTAACAGTAGCAACGGAAAAGTAAATAAGCGGAGAACAATATGTGAAAAGCTCGTAGGCATTGGATCGGTGATGGAGAATTATGCCGGATGCGGTTCATCATGTAACAGTCATAACATAGGGTGACACAGAACTAGCTCCAATTCATCAATGTAATGTAGGCATGTATTCCGAATATAGTCATACGTGCTTATGGAAAAGAACTTGCATGACATCTTTTGTCCTACCCTCCCGTGGCAGCGGGGTCCTATTGGAAACTAAGGGATATTAAGGCCTCCTTTTAATAGAGTACCGGACCAAAGCATTAACACATAGTGAATACATGAACTCCTCAAACTATGGTCATCACCGGGAGTGGTCCCGATTATTGTCACTTCGGGGTTACCGGATCATAACACATAGTAGGTTACTATAGACTTGCAAGATAGGATCAAGAACTCACATATATTCATGAAAACATAATAGGTTCAGATCTGAAATCATGCCACTCGGGCCCTAGTGACAAGCATTAAGCATAGCAAAGTCATAGCAACATCAATCTCAGAACATAGTGGATACTATGGATCAAACCCTAACAAATCTAACTCGATTACATGATAAATCTCATCCAACCCATCACCGTCCAGCAAGCCTACGATGGAATTACTAACGCATGGAAGTGAGCATCATGAAATTGGTGATGGAGGATGGTTGATGATGACGACGACGGATTAAAGTAGGCGGCAACATATTAAAGATTAAACTATATATAATCAAACATGTCACCTCCTCTTCTGATATTGTCAGAATTCTGACAGCTAAGACCGCTCGAAATTTCCAACACAGTATAAATCTTTGTTTGGCTCTTCTCTTTCCAAGTATAGTACATCTTCCAGGTGCATTGTTTTCTTAACTATTTTTCACCCACCACTCTATAGACAGCAAAATGTGAATCTTGGTACATAAATACACATGAGCACTGTTTGTTATCTGATTCAGACTCGGATATACATGTAACTGTTGTTTAAGAAGTTATAGCATCAGTTCTCGAGAAAACTCTCAAACTATAGTACACAATAAAAGGGGACATATAAACCAGAGTACTTCAAAGGTGAGGAACTTGATTTGGAACAGGGGCAAGTACGTGAGACGGGTGGGTAGTAAGGAAGAATCCAACAGTAGGTGCAAACTCATTCCCGTGCCTAAAAGGATTGCAGATAGTGGAGAAGCAATCAGTGGCATATCATATTGCATCACAGAATGGCATCATCCATAACCGAACAACGTTAATCATTAGAACATGTGGAAAAAGCGAGTGAAATGAACAAATTATGCAATGAACTTTCACAAACCTAAACAGTGGACAACAACTTTTTCAGGATGTCCCAGAAACAGGTTAAAGGGTCAAACAGAAGAGGGGGAAATGCAAGGCAGCATGATGTTGCTAATCTAGAACTACTCCACAAAGCAAGTTTGGATCTACTCTCAGATCAACTTGTAAATACAGGCATACGGCGGTTTTGCTTCGTATCTAGACTCTAGTGTATTCTCGCCGAAATCACTGATACTTGTCCAGCAGATGATTTACAGCAGCTAAAAATTTCAGAGATGCTAGAAGCACTTATGCATCTAAAATCACTAAAAGGGTTGCCCGTATTATTGGTAAGAAATGTTTTCTACCAGCTGGGGGAGCAGTAGTGGAGGAAACGCGGGCCTGGGGGCACCATCTTGATCCCTCTGAACCTGGGGCCGACCGAGAACACCTGAAGCAGCAGTCAATCTCTTGAATCAATCAAATCGAAGCAAAGCATGGCGAGATAGATAGGGCATAACCACCAGTGGCGTGGCGGCCAGTGCGAGGCGCGGCGGTGACGTACCTGGTGTCGACGCCGAGGACGGTGTGCTGAGGCACGTCAAGGAGCACGCCAGCTCCGTGGCCGCCTCGGGGTCCATCCGCGCTGCCGCGCCTGCCCGGCTGCTCCCCATGCCAACACCGCCCGATGCGGCTATCCACAACCCCGACGGCGCCTGCGCTTCTCCCTTCTGTGCAGCTGCGTGAGGAAAAGAAACAAAACGACAGCCTCAAGTGTATGGATATAATCGAAGCAAGGAAGCCAGAGAGAGAAGAGGGATGGTGGACCTTGGCATCACGTCGAGGTCTCTCGTGACGGAGTGGAAGAAGAAGGACGCGACCATGGGGCCCAGCCGGCCGGCGAGCCCACGCTGTTGCGCTCTCCTTCCTCTCCTCCGCTCTGCCCTGCTTTAACTCACGGCCGCCGCTACTGATGGCTCCGCCGCCCTTCATGGTCGCGAGTGGCTAGCACAAGGGACGGCCAGGAGGAGGAGAGAGGCACAGAGGAGCAGCGGCGGCTTCCGTCCTTGCCGCGGTCGACCCGCGGAAAGGAGAGGAAGGAAGAGGACGCTGGGGCGGAGGTCGCCTCCGTATCACGCTTCCAATAGGAGACGACGGCGGTGTGGGGATGGCCCTGGACGGCAGCGGGGCAGGGAGGCGCGGGCGGGAGGAAGAGAAGAGGGGGCGACGGCGGCGGCGCACGTGCGGGATGGGGGC